>NC_064926.1:337565153-337866153 GCF_023897955.1 Schistocerca gregaria | reverse complement strand
ACAGGTATAACATATATTTAGTACAGGCTATAATTCGTTAATTATAGTGTAATTTCCATTTATTCTCTCTAAACATTTTCCTACAGCAAACATTCCCAGAGGGGCTGTTAATTTAAGCTGTCGCGGCAGACGAAGCAGCATGAATTCTCGAGTTTAAATTACAAGAACCTGCAGAAAATGATTCACAGACTTGCTAACCTTTTCTTTCCTCAAGTCCACAAGCTGCGAGATGTCTCAATTTCTTGTGGTTCTTTTGTCCGTCTGCCTGGCGAGATACTATCGGAGACCTTGAAATAATAGTAATGTTTCATAAAATCCTGACATCACGCAGCCATGTGTCAAGTCCGAGAGGTAGCAAAAAGTCGGCACTTCACTTGCTTTCGTTTTGCGAATAATCCGACTCCTAATGTCTTTCCGGTTACCAGTAATGGATTGCGAGTGCCAACTGCGTGTCCACCCCTACATAGCTAGTCTCCAGGGAGCAACCACACAAATATCTCGCGCTTGCCACCAGACAAATTGCGTTCTTGACTTGGGGCTCCGTATAATGACTCGTGAATCTGGTTTCACAGCTCGCAAACAGGCTATGCAAATAAACCTACGTGAAATTTCTTTCAGTGGAATTCTGCAGGTAAAAAACACATGTGCCGCTTTACACCTGCCATTACAAGAGTCGCGAAAGCCTTGTTACTAAAATTCGAGACATTTCTGTACGCGAACTCTCAACGCGAACTACTGCAGGGTTGTCGAAATTTGAATTCCAGAAAACCGTTAAATACGTTATGCTATTTGTAAGTACCATTTATAAGTGGAGTTACTAACTAACAGAGTGGATATTCTTTGGCTTGAAAAGGGACCTGGTAAAGAAATGTCTAGCATTGTCTAAAAAAAAAAAAAAAAAGAAGTAATAAGGTTTAACGTCCCGTCGAAATCTTGTTCTTCGGCGTACAAGCTCGGAATATGTCAAAAATCGTGAAGGAAGTCGGCCGCGCCATTTCGAAAGAATCATCCCGGCGTTGGCGTGGAGCCATTGAGAGAAATGACAACCCTAAATCTGGATGGCCACACGCAGATTTGAACCACCACCTTTCTGAACTGTGTCCAGCGTGCCGACCACTGCCCCACTTCCTTCGAACTAGCACTTGCACCCTACGTCCTCAATTATTTGCTGTATGTATTCCAGTCTCTGTTTTTCTGTCTTCCTCTTCAGTTTTTACCATCTACAGCTCCCTCTAGGACCACTAAAGGTTGTAACCTCCCAACAGAGAAAATAATTATAGCATTCACATTCAGTGTAACCTCCCAACAGTTTATTTATAGTAACCTCGCAATAATGTGACTAACCTCCCAATAAAAAATGTGACTTATATAAAACTTTTCAATAATTAACTGGCGGCCGTGGTGGCCGAGCGGTTCGAGGCGCTACAATCTGGAACCGCACGACCGCTACGGTCGCAGGTTCGAATCCTGCCTCGGACATGGATGTGTGTGATGTCCTTAGGTTAGTTAGGCTTAAGTAGTTCAGAGATCTAGGGGACTGATGACTTCAGCAGTTAAGTCCCATAGTGCTCAGAGCCATTTGAACCATTTGAGATAATTAACTGACTGTGAATCTAAACTGGTAAATTTGGACGTCAGCAGTGCTGCGTCATGGCCCTGAAAGGTCATTCTGAATAAATTGAAAATTCTTATCTCAATGAAGTCGCCGGATAACACGTATATATCTGCTCTTATAAGAAATTTTTTTGGCGAAGCGCAGTGAGATACTGGCCACTAGAGTTCTCATGTATAAAAAGAAACAACTGATTTTTTTAATGATAATCGGGATGACCATGGATAGGAGAAATTAGTAAAATCTTTAAATTCAGTTGAATGATCGTCAAAGGTAAATTTTATCAGAAAGATTATTATTAAAAGGTTTTTAAAAACATTTACATGGTACTTGATATAACAATAGTACAAATTTAGTTGTAACATCGCGGCAGTTTTTACCTTATATTACAACGCTCAGGCACCGCCATTGCTCCCCACGACCGGCCCTGCCAACTCCATACAACAACCTGCTAGCTACTACTTACTCCTATCCACACTGCTCTTACTGCAGCCAACACTGCTCTCTGGTCTGAGATTCTCTTATAGCTTACATATCGCAGGCAGTGCGTGAGCAGTCCATCGAAATTACAATGGCTCGAGTGCGCTAGCAATAAATTCCTTAGTCATTGACCTCTTATAGTGAGGAATCCATCGAAATCTCATCTGCTCGAGTGGGCTAGCAATAAATTCCTTAATCATGGACGTCTTACAACGTATTCCTTGAAGTCTTCACAGACGTGCTATCATCCTGTCTCTTCTTCTGGCTAGTTTTCCTTATTTCCCTTTCCTCTCCGATTATGCACAGAACCTCTTCATTCCGTACCTTTAAAGTCTACCAAACTATTAGACTTCTCTTGGCCAGGAATGCCCCTTTTACCAGTGCTAGGATGTTTTTCTTGTCGTTCTTGGTCCTTCCGTCATGGATCATTTTGGTGCTTAGATAGCAGAAATCCTTCACTTCATGTAGGCTACTACTTGATCATCAGTCCTGACGTTTAACTTCTCGCAGTTCTCATTTCTGCTACTTCTCATTACTTTCGTCTTTCTTCAGTTTTCTCCCAGTCCACCATATTCCATATTTTGCAGTCAGTGGACTGTTCATTCCATACAGAAGACCATGTAAGTCTTCTTCACTTCCACTGAGGATAGCAACATCATCACCGTACCTTATCACTGAAATTCTTTCATCTCGAATTTTAATTCGACTCTTTAACCTTCCTTTTACTCCCATCAATGCATCTTCGACGTACAGATTGAACAGTAGCGGCGGAGGACTACATGCCTGTTTTACACCCTTTTTAATCCGAGTACTTCGGTCTCAGTCTTCTACTCGTATTATTCCCTCTTAGCTCTTGTACAAGTTGTATATGACTGGTTTCTCCAATAGCTTACCCCTACTTTCTTCGGATTTTCGAACATCTTGCCCCAATTGACATTGCTGAACGCTTTTTCCAGATCAAACCACACTATGAACGAGACTAGATTTTTCTTTAGTCTTGCTTCCATTATGAATCACAACGTCAAAACTACTTCTCTGCTGGCTTTATCTTTCCTAAAGTCAAACTGATCGTCACCTAACACATCCTCAATGTTCTTTTCTTTGGTTTTCCATTCCTCTGTATATTGTTCTTGTGAGCAGCTTGGGTGCATGAGCTGTAAAGTTGATTGTGCGATAATTCTCGCACTTGTCAGCTCTTGTAGTCTTCGGAATGTGAGTTTTGTGAGTATGACTTTTCCCGAGAGTCAGATGGTATATCGCCAGACTCAAACAAGCTACAGACGAAAGTGAATAATCGTTTTGTGGCTACCATCAATGATTTTCGAACGTCTAAGGGAATGTTGTCTGTTCCTTCTGACTTCCTTGATCTTATGTCTTCCAAAGATGTTTTAAATTCTGATTCTAATACTGCATCCCCTATTTCTTCTCTATAGACTCCAGTTTCTTCTTCTATCACACGAGACAAGTCGTCCCCCTATTGCTGACTTCATTACACTGCTTCCACATACTTGCTCTCCCCTCTTCATTTAACAGCAAATACGATGGGTTTCTCATCTGGTCGGGCGAAGGCTGTGTCTGCAAAGGGCAGTCGAGATTCCTGTGTTCACTGAACTAAAAGCTGTTGCACTTACAAGAAGCGGTTTATATTTTGGCTCGAGTCTAATATTGGGCTAGCTACATATTTGGTACTGGCTAGTTATGCAGCACAACGGAAACCATGTAAAACAGCGCCTCACGTCAAGTGAGTTTTTCTGTAAAATCCCCATGATAGTTCATTGTTCGACTGATAAATTTGCCATTTGACTATACGAGCTATTAGAGTCTTTATTTCGACCTTTCATGCCATTATCAGGTACAAAATTTTTAGGGTATAATTAGACTCTGTTAAGTGACGTTATCGTCGAAACCTCTTGAACTGAGTGTCCAAACGCATAGGTAAGTACAAAAACACCAAAAAGAGTGGCAGACAGGAGGCAAACATGTGTTCCGGCCATAGAACAACTGAGCCACAGAATAAACATCAGTGTCAACGTTACTTGTGCAGTTGTTCTTTGGCTGGAAAACATATTTTGCTACCTGTTTGCCATACATTTCGGTAGTTTGTACTTACCTACTCACTTGGACACTCAATAGATTTTGACGATGGCTTTGCTTAACAGGGTCTAATTATACCCAAACATGGTTGTACTTGATAATAACTTAAGGCAGAAAGCAGGACAATAATATAAAATAAGGATGTGTGTACAATCATATGGTTGAAATATCACTCAAACAGTATTACACGACTATGGAACGAAAACACGAAAAAGTTTTCATGGTGATTCATTGACGGATGCGATCATAGTCAACATAAACTCAATTTCGACCATTTTCTAATTTCGCAGGTACGTATTTATTTTTTTTTCGTACAAATTCTGTTTTTACAAATAGTCTTCTCTACAGTATGCTATGTTAAGAGTAATCTTAGTTTTTGGCAGAAATATCCCTCAGGCAAGAGAAATAAATGGAGTGAAACCGGTACGACCAAAGCTATTCGGGCAGTCAGAGATAAAACTCTGGGGACAACATTCTCATGGTCTACAATGCACTGCAGATAAAAGTGGTGTGTCAACCTCTTTGCTCATCAACCACAGCCAAACTGATCTACCTCATTAGTTGTTGGTCCTTACGACATTGCTCCACTTCCTACCGACAAAGTTAAATGCAACAATGGAGGAAAAGCCGTAGGATTTGTCGCGATAACTGGCACTCCTCAAAAGCAACATTACAAAAGGATCTTCCTAAAGGAAATATGTATAATAATCCACTCAAAATAATGATGTGAAAAACATGGCGTAGTTCCAAAAAGTGTGTGAAGTCGGAGAAAAGTATAAAATAAAAATGGAAATGGACGAACAGGGCATGGATATAGAAGAACAGGCCACCCTCGTTGATGATTAGCGATTTAGACTTCCTGCTGGAAAATACATGGCAAACGCTGATAACGCAAAACGCATTTTTTCTGAATAAAGGTTTTCTGATAAAGTGCATGAAGAGTAGTGTGTTATGAGCATCATTTGTAATATGTGGGCACACAAAAAAAGGCGCAAAAGCTGCTAAAATCATTTATATTTGTGACTTTCGTCAACTGAGTAGAATGTTTCCCATTATGTGATCACATTTTGTTTTATAAATCATGTTGATTTAAAATTACAAATATGCCATATTATTTTAATAGTTGCTTATAAAATGTTTCAGTGATATCTCAGTATTTTTAAGGCTATCCCAAATTTAACCAACGCGTCTAAGTTTTGTCAACTTGCTGATATTTTCTTAGATTCAAAATAAGAAAGAACGTTGAGAGTTCGCTTAATTTCACAATAAGGGTTTAACGTTTCAAAGTATTGTTTGCTGCATCATTCTTTAATTTCTTTTCCACAGAAGGTGAGTTATGCCTTAAAAAGCAAATGACAAGCCATATTTAGATCAGTTCTTCTTTCTGTTGTACGGCATTAACGATGAATTTCAAAGCCATGAAAAAAAGAAAATGAATTAAAATGTTTGTAAATAAAATCGCTTAGACAAACCGAACCAAATGATGCACACCATGCTTTTGGGGGAATCTACTAGAAACAGGAAGAAGCATAGGTCTTGAATTACAGTTAAGAAAATAAAAGTTAGTGCCGCCGAAGGAAAATCCTAAGCCTTATAATCTAGATCGTCTTAAGTTTTATTTGGCTAAATCTTCAGCTAAATGTGTATAGTCTGTGTATAGGATGTCCCAAACGAAACCAGTACGCCTCACGTACCGATTAATCATCTCTAGTCAAATTGTTTGGGAAGTGGCAACATTGTCCCGAAAGTTGGCTACACGTTTTAACAGAAGTTGAGTGCAGCTATTCGTATGTGTTCGTGTTGTTGTGAGAAGCTCTTATTGTTGAAATGTTACAGAAATAGGGCAGTTTATGTTCGAACAGCTAATTGATATTGTTGAGTGTTACATAAACACAGACCCCATAAAGGAATGTAAAGAAATGTTTCAGTCAAACTGTCCTGTTAGACAACTCCCCACTATCAGCACTATTATATGTGCAACAAGTAGGGGGCTGTAGGATCCGTTCAGAATATGTAGAGGAATAGGCGACCGACAGTGAGGACCCCTGAAACTACAGAGAGATTTCTCACGGACATCACAGGTCCCCGCAATCAGTAACGAGGTTATTGCAACAGGTTGATGTATCTCGTACATCGTGTCATCGTTTAGTAAAAGATACGAATTCCCACCCCGCGAGTGCGGTGCATGAGTCGAAATTTAACGATCAGGAAAAGAGAGTTCATTATTATAACTTGCTGCCAACATCAGCTGCTAACTGTTATTTAGACCGCTTGCTTTATTTCATGTCAGACATGACCTGGTTTCGTCTGTCAGCTTACGTATACTCCCAAAACTGCAGCTACGGGGCGCATGACAACCTACATGTTTTGCATGAACACTCTCTCCATTCAGAGAAGATAGATTGTTCGTGTACTCTGTCTGACATGCGCATTATTAGTCACATATTTTCCAAATACTCCTTAAACGGTGTCAGATATCTAGAGGTCTTTGACTCTATGCACAGGTAAAGCTGTTGAAGAACTGTGTGCAGTAGCCGGCCGCATTGCCGAGCACTTCTAGGCATTTCAGTCCGGAACTGCGTTGCTGCTACGGTGGCAGGTTCCAATCCTGCCTCAGGCATGGATGTGGGTGATGTCCTTAGGCTAGTTAGGTTAAGTAGTTCTAAGTCTAGGGGACTGATGACCTAAAGTTTTAAGTCCCATAGTTCTTACAGCCATCTGAACCATTTCGTGTGTAGTATTCCAACAAGATGGAACTACCGCTCAGATATCCTACCAAAGTATGGACCACATCAGCAACGTGTTCTCTGAAGGATACTTTTCAGGCCTCTAAACAGCAAGGTTCCTGGACTTGACATCATGTGATTTTTGTTGATGGGGCACACTAAAGAACAATATTTATGCTAACAATCCTCACATAACAGAGATCATAAACGGAACATTTCTAGAGAAATTAACACCATCACACATACAGAATTACAGCATGTTATTGGTAATGTCATGATACGAAGTCAGCGATGTCTGGATGCCCATGGCCACCACTTCCAGCACTTCTTGTAAACAGGAAAATTCATATTTTTTAACGTTTCTATCATCTATTTCCTTTTAGTTAGTTCATTGTTGCCACTGTAACTTCGATATTCCAGAATAGAGATATGAAATTGAAGAAAGGTTATTTTTATCGGTTATGGAGTCTGTAGAACTCTTTGTCTATTCCTTGAAAGAGTAATGTTGAAGAAAATAAGATACCATTCACAATTCACGAGGTGTACCAGCTTTTTTTTTTCTTGGACACCCCGAATATGAATTATATTTCTAGTAAGGTGCGATAGTGGTCTAACGCCGATAGCGCTAGACTCTGGCTATAGAGGCAACGGGTTCAGTTTCAGGTACAAGTGGGGAGTTCTCCTTGCTCCACTTCCTCCAGAATGTCCCAGATCCACTCATCCTGCTCTCAAAGTGAGTAGCGGCGATCTCTCCCGCGGGTAAAAAGCGGCCAGGCTGATAGTCTTTCTATACTCCTCCTCCAAGTGTCGTGGCGAACGAAACGCTGCACCCTACAAGCAGCCAGACTACAAGCCATCTCAAGGGGTTGAGCGCCATAGACTTCACCTCCATTGTTTTGTCAGGTTAATGTGACCACCTGCGAAAAGCCTCAATAACCATCTTCTTCAGCGCAGACAACTGCGAGACATGCAGGAAGAGAGTCAATAAGGTTCAAGAAGGTACCGACAGGGATGTGAAGCCGTGACGACTCCAATTGCCATGGCAGCTGCGCTAGGTTTCTCGGTTCAGCATTTATGGCGCGAACAACCCTATCGAGGTAGTCCCACAGATTCTCGATTGGGTTTAAATCCGGAAAAGTTTGTGCTCAGATTGCATGTGGGTGTGGTCCCCAAAGATGGGTGCATAATTGTCTTGGTCAACAGTGGCTCCCAGAACGACGTCATCACCCAATTAATGCTATGAAATCATTGCCCAGACCATAACAGTCTCTCCTCCGGCCTGAATCTTTCCAGCGATTCTTTCAGGATGTTCGATTTCCGTTCTTTGGAGCACAAAACGAGATTCGTCTGAATAAGCAACCGGCTGCCTACCAGTGGACGTCCATTTGCGGTGTTAATGTGCAAATTCCAACCTTCCTTGCCAATGAAAGGCAGTAGACATGGTCGAATGAGCTAGGCCCTGCTGCAGAGGCCCATACGCAGCAACGTTCGCTGAATGGTGGTTGAGGAGACACAGTTGATATCCCTTCGTTCCATAAGGGTGGTCAATTGTTCAACAGTTGCACATTTATTCGCTCATATGCAGACAAACGTGTGGTTCCTGAAGAGGGGCAGCAGCCTTTTCAGTAGTTGCAGGGGCAACAGTCTGGATGATTGACGGATCTGGCCTTGCAACATTAACCAAAACGGCGTTGCTGTGCTGGTACTGCGAGCGGCTGAAAGCAAGGGGAAACTACAGCCGTAATTTTTCCCGAGGACATGCAGCTTTACTGTATGATTAAATGATGATGGCATCCTCTTGGGTAAAATATTCCGGAGGTAAAATAGTCCCCCATTCGGATCTCCGGGCGGGGACTACTCAGGAGGATGTCGTTATCAGGAGAAAGAAAACTGGCGTTCTACAGATCGGAGCGTGGAATGTCAGATCCCTTAATCGGGCAGGTAGGTTAGAAAATTTAAAAAGGGAAATGGATAGGTTAAAGTTAGAAATAGTGGGAATTAGTGAAGTTCGGTGGCAGGAGGAACAAGACTTCTGGTCAGGTGATTACAGGGTTATAAACACAAAATCAAATAGGGGTAATGCAGGAGTAGGTTTAATTATGAATAGGAAAATAGGAATGCGGGTAAGCTACTACAAACAGCATAGTGAACGCATTATTGTGGCCAAGATAGATACGAAGCCCACACCTACTACAGTAGTACAAGTTTATATGCCAACTAGCTCTGCAGATGACGAAGAAATTGAAGAAATGTACGATGAAATAAAAGAAATTATTCAGATAGTGAAGGGAGACGAAAATTTAATAGTAATGGGTGACTGGAATTCGAGTGTAGGAAAAGGGAGAGAAGGAAACATAGTAAATGAATATGGATTGGGGCTAAGAAATGAAAGAGGAAGCCGCCTAATAGAATTTTGCACAGAGCACAACTTAATCATAGCTAACACTTGGTTTAAGAATCATGAAAGAAGGTTGTATACGTGGAAGAACCCTGGAGATACTAAAAGGTATCAGATAGATTTTATAATGGTAAGACATAGATTTAGGAACCAGGTTTTAAGTTGTAAGACATTTCCAGGGGCAGATGTGGACTCTGACCACAATCTATTGGTTATGACCTGTAGATTAAAACTGAAGAAACTGCAAAAATGTGGGAAATTAAGGAGATGGGACCTGGATAAACTGAAAGAACCAGAGGTTGTACAGAGTTTCAGGGAGAGCATAAGGGAACAATTGACAGGAATAGGGGAAAGAAATACAGTAGAAGAAGCTCTGAGGGATGAAGTAGTGAAGGCAGCAGAGGATAAAGTAGGTAAAAAGACGAGGGCTGCTAGAAATCCTTGGGTAACAGAAGAAATATTGAATTTAATTGATGAAAGGAGAAAATATAAAAATGCAGTAAATGAAGCAGGCAAAAAGGAATACAAACGTCTCAAAAATGAGATCGAGAGGAAGTGCTAAATGGCTAAACAGGGATGGCTAGAGGATAAATGTAAGGATGTAGAGGCTTATCTCACTAGGGGTAAGATACATACTGCCTACAGGAAAATTAAAGAGACCTTTGGAGAGAAGAGAACGACGTGTATGAATATCAAGAGCTCAGATGGCAACCCAGTTCTAAGCAAAGAAGGGAAGGCAGAAAGGTGGAAGGAGTATATAGAAGGTTTATACAAGGGTGATGTACTTGAGGACAATATTATGGAAATGGAAGAGGATGTAGATGAAGACGAAATGGGAGATACGATATTGCGTGAAGAGTTTGACAGAGCACTGAAAGACCTGAGTCGGAACAAGGCCCCCGGAGTAGACAACATTCCATTAGAACTACTCAGCGCCTTGGGAGAGCCAGTCATGACAAAACTCTACCAGCTGGTGAGCAAGATGTATGAGACAGGCCAAATACCCTCAGACTTCAAGAATAATATAATAATTCCAATCCCAAAGAAAGCAGGTGCTGACAGATGTGAAAATTACCGAACTATCAGTTTAATAAGTCACAGCTGCAAAATACTAACGCGAATTCTTTACAGACGAATGGAAAAACTGGTAGATGCGTACCTCGGGGAGGATCAGTTTGGATTCCGTCGAAAAGTTGGAACACGTGAGGCAATACTGACCTTACGACTTATCTTAGAAGAAAGATTAAGAAAAGGCAAACCTACGTTTCTAGCATTTGTAGACTTAGAGAAAGCTTTTGACAGTGTTGATTGGAATACTCTCTTTCAAATTCTGAAGGTGGCAGGGGTAAAATACAGGGAGTGAAAGGTTATTTACAATTTGTACAGAAACCAGATGGCACTTATAAGAGTCGAAGGGTATGAAAGGGAAGCAGTGGTTGGGAAAGGAGTGAGACAGGGTTGTAGTCTCTCCCCGATGTTATTCAAACTGTGCATTGAGCAGGCAGTGAAGGAAACAAAAGAAAAATTCGGAGTAGGTATTAAAATCCAAGGAGAAGAAATAAAAATGTTGAGGTTCGCCGATGACATCGTAATTCTGTCAGAGACAGCAAAGGACTTGGAAGAGCAGTTGAACGGAATGGATAGTGTCTTGAAAGGAGGATGTAAGATGAACATCAACAAAATCAAATCGAGGAAAATGGAATGTAGTCGAATTAAGTCGGGTGATGCTGAGGGAATTAGATTAGGAAATGAGACAATTAAAGTAGTAAAGGTGTTTTGCTATTTGGGGAGCAAAATAACTGATAATGGTCGAAGTAGAGAGGATATAAAATGCAGACTGGCAATGGCAAGGAAAGCGCTTATGAAAAGGGAAATTTGTTAACATCGAGTATAGATTTAAGTGTCAGTTAGTGATTTCTGAAAGTATTTGTGTGGAGTGTAGCCATGTATGGAAGTGAAACATGGACGATAACTACACTCCTGGAAATTGAAATAAGAACACCGTGAATTCATTGTCCCAGGAAGGGGAAACTTTATTGACACATTCCTGGGGTCAGATACATCACTTGATCACACTGACAGAACCTTAGGCACATAGACACAGGCAACAGAGCATGCACAATGTCGGCACTAGTAGATGTATATCCACCTTTCGCAGCAATGCAGGCTGCTATTCTTCCATGGAGACGATCGTAGAGATGCTGGATGTAGTCCTGTGAAACGGCTTGCCATGCCATTTCCACCTGGCGCCTCAGTTGGACCAGCGTTCGTGCTGGACGTGCAGACCGCGTGAGATGACGCTTCATCCAGTCCCAAACATGCTCAATGGGGGACAGATACGGAGATCTTGCTGGCCAGGGTAGTTGACTTACACCTTCTAGAGCACGTTGGGTGGCACGGGGTACATGAGGACGTGCATTGTCCTGTTGGAACAGCAAGTTCCCTTGCCGGTCTAGGAATGGTAGAACGATGGGTTCGATGACGGTTTGGATGTACCGTGCACTATTCAGTGTCCCCTCGACGATCACCCCACACCATGATGCCGGGTGTCGGCCCTGTGTGCCTCGATCGCAAGCAGTCCTGATTGTGGCGCTCACCTGCACGGCGCCAAACACGCATACGACCATCATTGGCACCAAGGCAGAAGCGACTCTCATCGCTGAAGACGACACGTCTCAATTCGTCCCTCCATTCACGCCTGTCGCGACACCACAGGAGGCGGGCTGCACGATGTTGGGGCGTGAGCGGAAGATGGCCTAACGGTGTGCGGGACCGTTGCCTAGCTTCATGGAGACGGTTGCGAATGGTCCTCGCCAATACCCCAGGAGCAACAGTGTCCCTAATTTGCTGGGAAGTGGCGGTGCGGTCCCCTACGGCACTGCGTAGGATCCTACGGTCTTGGCGTGCATCCGTGCGTCGCTGCGGTCCAGTCCCAGGTCGACGGGCACGTGCACCTTCCGCCGACCACTGGCGACAACGTCGATGTACTGTGGAGACCTCACGCCCCACGTGTTCAGCAATTCGGCGGTACGTCCACCCGGCCTCCCGCATGCCCACTATACGCCCTCGCTCAAAGTCCGTCAACTGCACATACGGTTCACGTCCACGCTGTCGCGGCATGCTACCAGTGTTAAAGACTGCTATGGAGCTCCGTATGCCACGGCAAACTGGCTGACACTGACGGCGGCGGTGCACAAATGCTGCGCAGCTAGCACCATTCGACGGCCAACACCGCGGTTCCTGGTGTGTCCGCTGTGCCGTGCGTGTGATCATTGCTTGTACAGCCCTCTCGCAGTGTCCGCAGCAAGTATGGTGGGTCTGACACACCGGTGTCAATGTGTTCTTTTTTTCCATTTCCAGGAGTGCAGTTTGGTCAAAAAGAGAATAGAAGCTTTCGAAATGTGGTGCTACAGAAGAATGCTGAAGATTAGATGGGTAGATCACATAACTAATGAGGAAGTATTGAATAGGATTGGAGAGAAGAGAAGTTTGTGGCACAACTTGACCAGAAGAAGGGATCGGTTGGTAGGACATGTTCTGAGGCTTCACGGGATCACCAATTTAGTATTAGAGGGCAGCGTGGAGGGTAAAAATCATTGAGGGAGACCAAGAGATGAATACACTAAGCAGATTCAGAAGGTTGTAGGTTGCAGTAGGTACTGGGAGATGAAGAAGCTTGCACAAGATAGATTAACATGGAGAGCTGCATCAAACCAGTCTCAGGACTGAAGACCACAACAACAACAAGTATCGTTGAAGTTATTCCCTGATGTCTTAATATATGCTCTATAATCCCGCCCCTTATTCTTTTCAGTGTTTGTTTTCCCTATATTCCATTCTAGTCGATTGTGCGGAAAAACTGCTTATTTCTTACTTATCTGTTCACCTTAGTTTCAATACTCTTATGTAACAACACGTCTTAAAGTCTTCGATTATCTTCCGTACCGTTTTTTTTTTTACAGTCCATGTTTCATTACCATACAATCATGTGCATCTTAGAAATTTCTTTCTCAAATTAAGGCCTTGACTTCTTTTGGCCAGGAATGCCCTTTTTTCCAGTGTTAGTCTAATTGTTATGTCGTCGTTGTCCGACAGTCATTGGCTTTTTTGGTGCCTGGGTATCAGAATTTCTTAGCTTCTTCTACTTCATGACCATCAAGGCTGTTGATAAGTTCCTCGCTGTTCTCATTTCTGCTATTCCTCATTAACGTCGTATTTATTCGATTTATTCTCAGTGAACTTTCTGTACTCATTAGACTGTTCATTCAGTTCAGCAGATTCTGTAATTCGTCTTCCCTTTCATTGAAGGTAGCAACATCATAAGCTAATCTTATCATTGATATCTTTTCACCTCGAATTTTTGTTCCATTCGTGAACCCATCTTTTATATCCGTCATTGCTTGTTCTACGTACAGATTGAACAGCAGGGGTGAAACACTACAGTCCTGTCAGATAGCCACTTAATCAAAGCACTTCGTTCTTGGTCTTTCACTCTTATCATTCTGTCTTGGTTCTTGTATATTACCCGTCTGTCCCTATAACATTCTTTTTCTCAGGATGTCGGATACCTTGCACCATTTCACATCGTCGAACTCTTTTTCCAGGTCGGCAAATAAAATGAAAGTGTCTTGATTTTACTTTGATCTTTCTTCCAACATCAACAATAACATCAGAATTGCCACTCCGGTGCCCTTATCCTTTTCTGGAGCCAAACTGATGGTCATCGAACACATCCTCAATTTTATTTTCCATTCCTATGTATTTTATTCTCATCAGCAACTTGGATGCATGTTCTGTTAAGCTGAATGTTCAATATTCTTTCACTTCTCAGCTATTTCAGTCCTCGGAATTGTGCGGCTGATACTTTTTCCGAAAGTCACATGATATATCGCCAATCTCAGACATTCTACACACCTACGTGAATAGTCATTTTGTGGTCCCTTCCCCCAATTATTTTAGAAATTCCGATGGAATGTTATCTGCCCCTTCTGCCTTATTTGATCTTAAAGTCTTCCAAATCGCTTTTAATTCGGATTTTAATAAGTGATCGCATATCTGTTCTGTATCGACGGCTGTTTCTTCTTCTATCACTTCATCGGAGGAAGTCTTCTCTCTTACAGGGACCTTCAATATACTATTTCCACCTATCCACTCTGTCCTCTGCACGTCTCACTGGAATTTCAATTGCACTCTTAGCGTTACAACGTTTGCCTTTAATTTCACCGAAGGCTGTTTTCACTTTTCTATATGTTGAGTTACTCCTACCGGCAATCATTTCTTTTTCGATCGCTTCACATTTTTCATGCAGCCATTTCGTCTTAACTTCCCTGTACTTCCTATTTATTTCACTCCTCAGCGACTTGTATTTCTGTACTTCCGCATCATCATGAACAGTTTTGTCCATCGCTCCGCTGAAGTATTTGTTCTGCTACCCATGCTTTCTTCGCAGCTACCTTCTCTGTAGCTACGCCTTTTTTTTTTCAAATTTCTGTATAACTGGACAAAAACTCGTGACCCCTTGGAGCCGGCGGGCCGGCCTAAGTTCTAAGAATGCACCGCCCAAATCGCCGCTCTTTACTCCTCGCCAGTACCGTTTGGCAGCAGCATTCCCCACTAGCTTGTCTGAAACGCAACACTCTGTATATTCTCACATGCATCAAAAACATTAAGAAACCGGATGGCCCATCACCGTATTAATTAAGGAAAGAAATGAAAATTACATACAGCACCAAACTGCCAGTTACCGTGATTCCATATCGTCAATAAAAGGTCTCATTCCTATTTGTCCTGTTGTCAGTTTCTGAAGCCACACTGTGATTTTGATTAAAACAGATGCAGAATTGCATTCTGTGCTTCACTATTATTAACTTCGTTACCGTTACCTGTTGTATGCACCGCATAACTCTATCGTTAAATCGTACAAGTATTTTCACAGCTATTAAAATTTCAACTCGCAGATTCTCAGAACTATCTCTACGGGGATACCAATCTGTAAGCGGGTAAGGGAAATAATTTTGTACCTTTTGATCCGATTTAAAAATTCTTTATCAGTCCCAGTTCTAAATGAGCAAAGACAATTTATTGGAAAAGTACTTATAGAACTAATTCCTTTTAGGAACATGCCGCAGAGAAGCTTGTCGTTGAAAGCATAACTAATAAAAAACTGGAAAGTAGCCAGACGTTTATTTGAATAATTAAAAGAAGATGTGGTAGAGCATTTGCTGGTGAAAGGTGAAGAAGCAAAGATGGCACAGCGGTAAAGCTCCGGGCTCCCAACAAGAAGGTGTGAGTCAAAGTTCATGGAGAGAGGATTTAACTCTCGATAATGATCACTGTATCGTTTATATGAAGTTTAGTTTTCATAAACAAAAGATTTCTTCATGAAAAAAGTCTTTGAAGAAAATTGTTTTTGTAATACCGATAATCAGAGAATCATACTTCAATGACAATGATCTCTAAAAGAATTATAACTGAATTTGAACTATGAATTTCATCATTTACAGTAATACAATTTTGTTGCGTTGGTTTCTGTTACGTAACGTGCTGTAATCTTTACAGTTTTGGGCAATAGACTAATTTTGATTACTGAGCTGTTTATTCCAAAATAGAGAATTTACGTAACTCTGCAGGGTAAGTAGCTGGACTTCACAGTAGTTGGAAAACTTGACAGAATGATATGGGATGACTAGATTCTTCTTTGAGTCTGTGAAAAACGGCTGGACAGGCCATCTCATTTCTATAGCAGTTGAAAATGCGCGTTCGAACCCGAAGTTGACATTAAGATAAAAACACGAAAATTCATTGCAGTTATAGATAGTATGATATGGATAAACGTTACTCTCTTATTATCACATTTTGTGATTTAGAATAATTCTGGAGAGTGTATGGGTATATTTAATAACATAGTAGGTGAATACGGATTGGGGCTACTGAATCTAAGTGAGGAAAAAAGAAATTGATAACGCAGCTTGATGATTGATAGGACACTTTCTAACGTATCAAGAAATTGTCAATATAGTAATGAAAGGAATCGTGGAGAGTAAAATTTGCAGAGGGAGTCCAAGGCTTGAATACAGCAAGAAGCTAGGCTTGGTTGGAGTTTGGGGTCGTTGCGAAGAAATGAAGAGACTTGCATGGAATAGACTAATATGGAATGCTAGCAAAAGACCAGTTTTCGGATCGCAACAACAACAACAACAACAACAACAACAAGTACGGTGAATGTTCTCACAAAACAAAGGAAACAAATGATAGAAACAAAATATCTTTACTGGCCTTCGAAGTAGTCACCTTTAGCCACAACGCACTTCTCCAGCCGGTTGTAAAGTTGTTGGGAACTGTCGTTGTTGTGGTCTTCAGTCCTGAGACTGGTTTGATGCAGCTCTCCTTGCTAATCTATCCCGTGCAAGCTCCTTCATCTCCCAGTACCTACTGCAATCTATATTCTTCTGAATCTGCTTGGTGTATTCATCTCTTGGTCTCCCTCTACGATTTTTACCATCTACGCTGCCCTCCAATGCTAAATTTGTGATCCCTTGATGCCTCAGAACATGTCCTACCAACCGATCCCGTCTTCTAGTCAAGTTGTGCCACAAACTTCTCTTCTCCCCAATCCTATTCAATACCTCCTCATTAGTTACGTGATCTATCCACCTAATCTTCAACATTCTTCTGTAGCACCACATTTCGAAAGCTTCTATTCTCTTCTTGACCAAACTATTTACTGTCCAAGTTTCACTTCCATACATGGCTACACTCCATACAAATACTTTCAGAAACGACTTCATGACACTTTAGTCTATACTCGATGTTAACAAATTTCTCTTCTTCAGAAACGCTTTACTTGCCATTGCCAGTCTACATTTTATATCCTCTCTACTTCGACCATCATCAGTTATTTTGCTCCCCAAATAGCAAAACTCCTTTACTACTTTAAGTGTCTCACTTCCTAATCTAATTCCCTCAGCATCACCCGACTTAATTCGACTACATTCCATTATCCTCGTTTTGCTATTGTTGATGTTCATCTTATATCCTCCATTCAAGACACTGTCCATTCCGTTCAGCTGCTCTTCCAGGTCCTTTGCCGTCTCTGACAGAATTACAATGTCATCGGCGAACCTCAGAGTTTTTATTTCTTCTCCCTGGATTTTAATACCTACTCCAAATTTTTCTTTTGCTTCCTTTATTGCTTGCTCAATAAACAGATTGAATAACATCGAGGAAAGACTACAAACCTGTCTCAATCCCCTCTCAACCACTGCTTCCCTTTCGTGCCCCTCAATTCTTATAACTGCAATCTGATTTCTGTACAAATTCTAAATAACCTTTCGCTCCCTGTATTTTACCCTTGCCACCTTTAGAATTTGAAAGAGAGTATTCCAGTCAACATTGTCAAAAGCTTTCTCTAAGTCTATAAACGCTAGAAACGTGGGTTTGCCTTTACTTAATCTTTCTTCCAAGGTAAGTCGTAAGGTCAGTATTGCCTCACGTGTTTCAACATTTCTACGGAATCCAAACTGATCTTCCTCGAGGTCGGCTTCTACCAGTTTTTACATTCGTCTGTAAATAATTCGTGTTAGTATTTTGCAGTTGTGACTTATTAAACAGATAAATCGGTAATTTTCACATCTGTCAACACCTGCTTTCTTTGGGATTGGAATTATTATATTCTTCTTGAAGTTGAGGGTATTTCGCCAGTCTCGTACATCTTGCTCGCCAGATGGTAGAGTTTTGTCAGGACTGGATCTCCCAAGGCCGTCAGTAGTTCTAATGGAATGTTGTCTACTCCGGGGGCCTTGTTTCGACTCAGATCTTTCAGCGCTCTGTCAAACTCTTCACGCAGTATCGTATCTCCCATTTCATCTTCATCTACATCTTCTTCCATTTCCATAATATTGTCCTCAAGTACATCGCCCTTATTTAGACCCTCTATATACTTCTTCCACCTTTCTGCTTTCCCTTCTTTGCTTAGAACTGGGTTTCTATCTGAGCTCTTGATATTCATACAAGTGGCTCTCTTTTCTCCAAAGGTCTTTCTAATTTTCCTGTAGGCAGTATGTATCTTACCCCTAGTGAGATAAGCGTCTACATCCTTACATTTGTCCTCTAGCCATCCCTGCTTAGCCATTTTGCACTTCCAGTCGTTCTCATTTTTGAGACGTCTGTATTCCTTTTTGCCTGCTTCATTTACTGCATTTCTATATTTTCTCCTTTCATCAATTAAATTCAATATTTCTTCTGTTACCCTAAGGATTTCTACTAGGCCTCGTCTTTTTACCTACTTGATCCTCTGCAGTCCTCTACTTCATCCCTCAGAGCTACCCATTCGTCTTCTATTGTATTTCTTTCCCCCATTCCTGTCAATTGTTCCCTTATGCTCCCCCTGAAACTCCGTACAACCTCTGGTTTAGTTAGTTTATCCAGGTCCCATCTCCTTAAATTCCCACCTTTTTGCAATTTCTTTAGTTTTAATCTACAGCCGGCCGCGGTGGTCTCGCGGTTCTAGGCGCGCAGTCCGGAACCGTGCGACTGCTACGGTCGCAGGTTCGAATCCTGCCTCGGGCATGGATGTGTGTGATGTCCTTAGGTTAGTTAGGTTTAAGTAGTTCTAAGTTCTAGGGGACTAATGACCACAGCAGTTGAGTCCCATAGTGCTCAGAGCCATTTGAACCATTTTTTTAATCTAGAGTTCATAACCAGTAGATTGTGGTCAGAGTCCACATCTGCCCCTGGAAATGTCTTACAATTTAAAACATGGTTCCTAAATCTGTGTCTTACCGTTATATAATCTATCTGATACCTTTTAGTATCTCCAGGATTCTTCCATGTATACAACCTTCTTTTCTGATTCTTTAACCAAGTGTTTTAGCTATGATTATGTTATGCTCTGTGCAAAATTCTACCAGGCGACTTCCTCTTTCATTTCTTAGCCCCAATCCGTATTCACCTGCTATGTTTCCTTCTCTCCCTTTTCCTACACTCGAATTCCAGTCACCAATGACTGTTAAATTTTCGTCTCCCTTCACTACCTGAATAATTTCTTTTATCTCATCATACATTTTTTCAATTTCTTCGTCATCTGCAGAGCTAGTTGGCATATAAACTTGTACTACTGTAGTAGGCATGGGCTTCGTGTCTATCTTGGCCACTATAATACATTAACTGTGCTGTTTGTGTAGCTTACCCGCACTCCCATTTTTTTATTCATTATTAAACCAACTCCTACATTAACCCTATTTGATTTTGTGTTTATAACCCTGTATTCACGTGACCAAAAGTCTTGTTCCTCCTGCCACCGAACTTCACTAATTCCCACTATATCCAACTTTAACCTATACATTTCCCTTTTTAAACTTTCTAACCTACCGGCTCGATTAAGGGATCTGACATTCCACGCTCCGATCCGTAGAACGCCAGTTTTCTTTCTCCTGATAACGATATCCTCTCGAGTAGTCCCCACCCGGAGATCTGAATGGGGGACTATTTTACCTCCGGAATATTTTACCCAAGAGGACGCCATCATCATTTAACCATACAGTAAAGCTGCATGCACTCGGGAAAAATTACTGTCAACAACCGCATTTTCGCTCAAAACACCGTAGTCACACGGAACGCATGAGAAGTGTAATTTAGTGTGGGGATATAAATGAAGGTGTGCCGGCACCACATTTGGAGACTAAGAAAGATCCTGAATAAAAGTCATCTTACGCTTAGCGAGAAAGTTGAGCACAGAAATGTCGCTGATATCCAGCAAAGGCTGACCACTGTGCTTCGAGTGATTTCACAAAAAGACTTTGCTGCCAGTTTCCAACTACTTTACAAGATATTTCACAAGTGTGTTGCAGCTAATAGCGGTTAGTTTGAAGTCTAACAGAGATATTTAGTTTGTAGTTCACCTATCTGTCCAGACATACATTGTAGTTGAAACCTTTAACCGATTGGTCACAAGGCGATTTAGTTTCAGTTTTTTTACGGTGTCAGCCTGCCTTAGTGACCGAGCGGTTCTAGGCGCTTGAGTCCGGAACCTCACGGCTGCTACGGTCGCAGGTTCTAATCCTGCCTCGGACATGAATGTGTGTGATGTCCTTAACGTTAGTTACGTTTAAGTAGTTCTAAGTTTAGGGGACTGATGACCTCAGATGTTGAGGCCCATAGTGCTCAGAGCCATTTGAACTATTTTTTACGGTGTCCCAAAATTCTTGTCGACAGCGTAGTCACAAGTTTTGTTTCCTAAGGCTTCTGAACAAAGTCAGTCTCATATGTTACCTACTTCATTATTACAGTGAAACAAACAGGATATACCTTACGTAACGGCATATGAATGTATTTCTGGGTAATGTTCAATGTCCATCGTAACTAAAAGCAGAGATACTACGGTCAGTAGCTGATGGTGTATTTCTTTGACTTTCAGGTAATAAGAAAAATAAATTTTATTTACTTGTAGGAAATATTTAGCTAAGGATAAACAAGCAGTGTTGTCGGAGAAGCCGTAAACGAGAAAATACGTGCTGGGAATGTTTGCTAATACCTTAGGAAATAAATTGCGACGGATGTAATGTTCGTGAGTGTCAAGCAGTCTGCTTTTAAAAGAAAGATTTCGAAAAAGACACGAGCGGTAATTTGTTAGAAGGAACGTAAAGTCAAGAAAGTCTATAGGCGTAAGCTGCAATTTACAGCCGTCGCCCGTCGCCTGTTCTTCGACAGGTACTTTGGTAGAACATAACGTATTAACTCGCTAGCAGTGTCGTTTTATACTTCAAGGGAATACGGCACAGTGTCATCTTAACTGCATTGCTTTCTAGTATTTCCTCTTTTTATTGGGTGTATTTTCCGATGCTGCATTCATATTTCATGCAAGCAGCGTCGCTAACGCCCCAGACCTGGCTCACCACATCCTACTCAGATTTCCTTCCAGTACCGGTTAGCCTATACTGCGACAGCTGCTCGTACGCTCCGAGACTGGCGTTTTAAAGTATATCTAAAGTGTAATATATTTACTGTCACTAAAATACCTTTAGCACAGTTTTTATATAGCATAATATTTCTTTGGCGTTAACTTTGTGAATTATCTGACTCACTAGCTTCTGTGAGTCAGATAATTCACAAGGTTAACGCCAAAGAAATATTATGCTATATAAAAACTGTGCTGAAGGTCTCACACTGTTGTTAATATATGCAAAGAGATTCTTGGTAGGCACACCGGACATAACATTCTTTCTGCCAGGAGGCTCATGCTAATAACGTTTAAATCATCCTCTTGCTTTTATTTCTCGTGTCATCAGCCCTCTGACTTGTCTGATGTGGGGTGGCACGAATTCATCTCTTTCCCTTGGTAATTCCCTCATTTCGCCAAGGAGCTGAGCCCACAAGTTTCTTGAGGTATTTTGTATCGAGCTAAAACAACCACTAAAAAAATGTGTGTGAAATGTTATGGGACTTAACTGCTAAGTGTATCAGTCCCTAAGCTTACACACTACTTAACCTAAATTATCCTAAGGACAAACACACACACACCCATGCCCGAGGGAGGACTCGAACCACTAAATCGTGTAGAGCTATCAAACAGCGGGAATGTTCATTGCTGCGTTTCAATCGCTGTTCCAAACAGATCCGAACACGATGGGGTCAAGACTGGGTAATTTACGTGGCTAGTTAACGTGAGCCTGGGTTCCTGCGTGTTTTCAAACCAGGAACATATGCGTGCAAAGCAGGCAACGCTGCTGCTGCCGCCCTGGAAGTACCCGTAGCACAACCATGAACAAGATGTCGTAGAAAAGCAATATTTGATCATCAAGAACTGTGAAATGAACATCCTTGTTCGTATTCTCGGGAACATCAGAGAAAGGGCCCTACACACTGTACGAGAAACACCCCGTCAACTTCACAGAAGGGCCTAATCGAGACTAGGAAATTGCTAAGCGCGGTCATTCAGCTCCTGACTTTTCTGTGGTGTTTGAGCCATCGTCGACGTGCAGTATAAGTACCGCTATTAGCAATGGTATTTTGCAGGCTTCACTGTGGTATGGTATATCACCGTACTCTTCCCCAATTTCATCTAAATATGTGTGAAACAGTCAATGTGTAAGCCCGTGGGACCTCAAATAATTAACTGCCCGAATAACCACTTGCATGACATCAACCAGTTTTGCTGCTTTTGCACAAAGTACTTCTTGGTGCAAAATGCAGTGGATGCTGTGCAGTGATTCTTCTGTACGCTGTAGCTTTTTTCTTAGTAATCCAACAAATCCCATTTGTTCCCCTTTCATTGCAGACGCTCCGTCTGTTGTCAATTGATCGTCGAACTATTGTTGGCCGAATATCTCAAAACAGAAGCTAACAGGCTGTTTGTTAGTTGTGGGCATCATTAACATGTTTTGTATTCCTCTCTGAAACCACGGAAACCTACACTAAAAACTTATCACTATAATCTACAAACTTAATCAGCGAGGGCTGTCCAGCATGTAGTCAACATCGACGCGCCACATCGTCCTCAAATGTGGTACCTGCCACCATTTATCTGCGACTTACGTTTCTGTGTGGTAACTGGCTGGCTCGTATCAATAAATGAGGTTTCAAATACTATCGATTGTATGAAAATCTAGAAAACATTTCTTTGATAAGTGGTGAAACATAGATACATTGAATCACTAAGTATCTAGTCTAAAATTAGGTGTTCGATCGTTAATAGGTTTCTTAGCTTATAAGGAAAGTGCTGGTTTTCATTCCTTTCTGTATTACTAGAGTGAGAAAAGAATGGAAAAGTGTATCATTGTGTTCAAAACAAGTAATGAAAACAATACCTAAACAATAATTCTATAAAGATGTTTAAAGCTCAAAATTCGACACCTCGATACGGTACAGGAGATCGACTGCATCAAAATGATTACTGGAAATTATCGGTGAATTTAGTTACAACGCAAAGCGACACCTGAAATTTTCCGAGTTAATGAACAAATACACTTGCATTTACCAACCATCAAAAGTATCCAATTTTTTTAAAAATGAAGTGCTACTTCCACTTTTAAATTTTAAGTGATAAGCCAATGTTTTCAGTAGGCGGAAGTAGTACCCGGATTTGCAAGCTTGAGTTTGGACCCAGCAACATTCTGCCGCAGTTGGTGGTGCAACATACACAGAGACTAGCACTTTGACGATGTGATGCATCGAGCTGCTGACGGTCTTATCATAGTTAACTTGAATGATAACTTTTCTATACCTGACGATGAATCTGTTCTGAATATAGTATTTAATGAAGTCCTTAGTTTAGTTATACACCTGTTCTGTACAGCATACTCTGTGTCATTATTGAATTTAGCGAGCTGTCATTTACTCAGAAATAACGTCTGAAAGTTGAGACGTTATATTTATATTACAACTAGCGCTGGGAATTTAACAGCTCTCCGTAACGTGTGGTACATATGCAAGCAGAAAAAGTGACACGCTTTCAATGCTCAGGGTGTGGGAGAAAGGCTACTGTAAGGCTGTGTTCCCGAGAACTGTCTTTTCAATGTGCCCTGCAGAGGAGACAGGCTGAAATCCACCGGGTGGCTGTTTCTGCTCTCGGCTGTGGCCAATAATACCGAGGTATGGGCCGCTGCCGATCCATTTTCCGAGAGCCCCTTTCCACCCAGTATGGCCCATAGTCCTCGGCCACGCCCCCCAGTCTTTTGATCGAGAGTCCTTGGAGAGACTCCTCCATCGTATCATAACGTCGCGCTCCTCTTATTTTTGCTCCTCGTACTTCTCCCCCCCCCCCCCCCCCCCCCCAGAGATGCATGGGACGGCCGTTCGCCGACGCAGCGCAGTGGAGGGTGGGTGAGGGCGTATTGTCTGCTGCTATGGAAGCAGTAATATCCACAACGACTCAGCACGCGAGGTGGAACAGCGCCACTTGTCGCCCATGAATGCAGTCCCGAGGAGGGCAGTAAAAGGCTCGTACGAGAGCATAAACGGGCGCTGCAGACAGAGCGTGCCACAAGCACAGACCAACTGGCGGAAAAAACAAGTGAGTAAGAGAGCCTAAGCTCACTTGTCCTGGGGGTATCTTTGTGTGTAGGCATCTGCCCAGCCTGTAGGTGGCAGTGGCGCACGGGGGCGTGGGATTTGTTCCGTTAAATGTCGAATGTGGTGTTCATGATAGAGAATTGTGTGTGACGAACGTCTACATCTACCACTACATAAATTATTAAGAATCCAGGTACAGCGTTTGGCGGAGAGAACCTCGTTATTTACCCTTATTAGTCCCGTTTCACTAATGAACGGTGCGTAGAAAATCTGTAGCTATGCTCCTACATGCTGTGTCGTCCATTGCCCTTTTCCTGAGCGCCTTCTGCGATATATACGATGGAGGCAGCAGAATCACTGTACTCACCGATACTGCCTCTTTAAACGATTTATTAACGAGCAGCCAACACGGATTCAGAAAATATCGCTATTGTGGAATGTAGCAGGCACGCTATTCTCACGAAGTAGTAATTGCTAACGATAGCGGATGTCACATTTATTCCTTATTTTTAGATTTCCAGAGGGTTATGACACTGTACCTTTTAATAAAATTGCCTCCCTATGCAGTATCGTCTCAGCTGTACGACTAGATTCGTGATTTTTATCAGAAAGTTCTCAGTTCGCAGTAATAATGGGAAGTCGCCGAGCAGAAGCAAAATAAATAGCTGGCATTCCCCAAGAATGTATTATAGCCTCTAGGCTGTTGCTGATCTACGGAACGATTTATGAGACAATCGTAGTAGCCGTCTTGGACTATTTGCAGATAAAGCTATCATTTAACGTGTTATAAAGTCAGCAGACGATAAAAACAAATCACAAGATGATTTAAATAAGATATGTGTATGATGCGAAAAGTGGAAATTGACTCTAAATAATGGGAAGTGTCATGACAGGATTAGACCCTACTAAAAGATATCCGCCAAATTTCGCTTACACAATAAATCACACAAATATAAAAGTTGTAAATTCGAGTGCAAAATGACAGAGGGTTTATTGTAAATATCTTAAACAAACTGTGGCATCGTTGCCAACGCCAAACGAAGTCACACTACCGCCACTACGAACGTGAAATACACTAGCCTTTAAACGAATTTGTTAACACATCTAATGTCAAGAAGATACAAGTTCAGGCGAAAAAACTGGCTCCTACAAAGGACCCTGAAAGCAACATTAACCTGTAGTGTGTCTCGAAGGAAGTGCTTATAGTGCCACAGATTCTAGCTTAATGGGTCGGCCGAAGTGGCCGAGCGGTTCTAGGTGCTGCAGTTTGGAACCGCGAGACCGGTACGGTCGCAGGTTCGAATCCTGCTTCGGGCATGGATGTGTGTGTTGTCCTTAGGTTAGTTAGGTTTAAATAGTACTAAGTTCTAGGGGACTGATGGCCTCAGAAGTTAGATCCCATAGTGCTCAGAGCCATTTGAACCATTTGAGCCATTTCTAGCTTAATAGCCGGCCGGAGTGGCTGAGCGGTTCTAGACGCCACAGTCAGGAACCGCACGACCGCTGTGGTTACAGGTTCGAATCCTTCCTCGGGCATGCATGTGTGTGATGTCCTTAGATTATTTAGGTTTAAGTAGTTCTAAGTTCTAGGGGACTGATAATCTGTAAGTCCCATAGTGCTCAGAGCCATTTGAACCATTCTACTTTAAGAAAGACACGAGTAATAGAAAAACAGATACCGAGCCCAGATAATGGGTTTTGGCTTTCAGTTTTTGTTCACTGTAATACTTACTGATTACGTGACTATTATCGCTGATAGCGTTACTCTTTGCCAATGACTAATTCTGAAAATACCATTTAAATTTGTATTGTCAGCGCTTTGCTTTCAATACAAAAAACTGAAAAAATAATACGCAGGTTAAGCTTCGATATCTATATTATATAAAAGAGAAAATAATTTGAAAATAAGTTCATACAAAATTAATACCAACAACAACGTCAGCATGCGCAGTTTGATATCCACCAGGAAAGCAGATCGATCTCTTATTTGAACTGGCGGCTTTAATTTTGACACAGTTTCACAACGGTCACAACGAATTGTGCCAGGAATATCTGGACTTCTCCAAAATTTACTTTCTTTCACCATAGCCAAAACAAATAATTTCTCACTACCTCTTTTCATTACCTTTCAAGTTAAAGCCGGGCATTGCTGCTCGCTACCACTAAGACGTTCTCTAGACACTGCTCCGAACTATCTCCCCAAACTGCGTGTATTATCATTTTATTTTGGCGTTCGCGTGCTGTACATTGTCTTTGCCTAGCAGCAAACCGAGGCTAATCCCGAAATCAGCTTAGCCTATGAAATCCGTTATATCATCTTCGGATTCTGTCAGTTCAGAAACATTTCCTTATGATCCTATTTTTGTCCCTTCTTCTTTTATTTTTAGTTTCAACGTTTATAGCCTTCAAGCCTAAAGTAGCACTTTATGTCGTTCAGCTCTTTCTTTTACCAGAGTGTTTTCAATAGTAGTGTCTGTCAAAATAGTGATGTGCCTCCTTTTCCAGCAAGGGTTAGACTTTTAGAGAACACGACAGGGCAACATAACACAATGAGAACAGCTGTTGGTATTACATCTTTCCACAGAAGTTATTAGTAGCAAGGGTGGTAACATTCTTGCTACTTCTATCTTGTTACTATTAGATATTAATCACATCCACCGACAAACTTTGAGAGGCAGTTCACGGATGCCTTTTGTGTATTTTGGTACACCGACGGTCGTCGGTGACTCGTTGCATAGTATTAATGCATTTATGATTTTTTTCGTTTTTATTACGAGATATATCTTTGTTTCTGTGAAAATAAGCGATGACCAAAACGTAGTGACACATAAGGATCCAGTTATTCATAGGATCCTACGTACAGATGGAAAACACCTGTGATGGGGTTGCGTTTACTCCAGGGCATTGACCACAGCATCGTCGTCCCGCTTTTCCATTGCAGTCAGGGAACCCATACACGAGGTGCTTAACGAACAGCTTCCCATCGGTTGTTTCCATGCCACTTTGTATCACTGTTAACGTTCAAATAACACTACTGGGAAAAAATAGAGAGAGGACAAGGCGTCCCTAAGTTGGAGAACCAAGTGTAATGTTGGTCTCACTTTCGTCAGCAGCGAGTACCAGGAGTAAAACAAAGAAGTCTGTTTCCAAACGAGACACACAGCAGATACCGTCGACATTCGTAGCGTTGTGATTGTATTTTCAATGCAACACCAACACAAAGGATAAGAAATCAAATGAAATTTAATTAACGAGCCACTGGAGACAATGGGTTCCCTATTCTGCATTAAAGTACTTGAAAAATAAGGCTGAGCAACCTCAGAAATTTTGTAGGTCGAGTTCTGGTTACTCGGTATGTGACCTTACAGTGTTGATGAAAATGCTAAGCACTGGTCCACAAACCTCTTTTATTGAAAGTAGTTTTTAGCCTACACTTAACGTACCATCTCACAGATCAAATAGTAGCAAAGAATAAATGAGCTTCCATTTGTTTCCAAAGAAGTTGTCCTGATATGAACTTACATTGTTTGTTTGTTCATTAATGCACTTAAATTTAACTGAATGTTGCTCTCCGTAATACTCGCTAGGTATTACTGACTTAATCAGTTGTGTTCCGGCAGATGTTGAAAGTGGAATGTGAGCGATGTGGAAATATGAAAGTGCGATTTTTTTTCGTGAATGGTCTTTGAACGTTTTAAATTGGGAGTCAAATTTTTTGCCTGGCACTGGTCTCCGTACAACGCTAAATTGGTGTATTTGCAGTGCTACGACTTACGTTACAGCAACACGTAACCGTTACAGTTATAGCAAATCCAGTAATGTCACCCATTTTTTACGACTTTAGTTGACCGTGGACGTGCGTCCAATGGACTGACCGCTGTGATTATGTATTTCCTCTTCTAAGCTTTGGTTTTAGAGGAATGAACTCAAGCAGTAGCTGGTCAATGATCAATGTTCTTCAGACTACAGTAACAGTATGTGGCAATGTAAACAAAAATGGTCGTCAGCTCAAATAGAGCAAATTTCAATAATTTTAGCACTTCTAGAAAGAAAACAAAGCTTTAAATTCTCTCTACTTTCAAAGGTGAAACAAAAATACGTGGGAGAACTGAAAAGAAATGCCTCCGAATTTTTTATGTGAAAACTTTTACAGCTTTTTTTTAAAAAAATTAACGTTATTCACATGGTACATCTTTATTGTTCACATCTACGTATTTACAGAACTCTGCCGCTAGAGAGCTCTGAATTCTAGCGTCTAATATGGCGGAGTGTCATTTGAAACAGCATGATGTAATCGAGTTTCGAATTCGAAAAGTTCTTCCACACAAGGAGCACCCTCCACTTTAGAGTGACAATGAGGGGCCACAGACGAGAGCTGAGACATCTACAACGATCCGGCACAAAAATGGGTGTGAAATCTTATTGGAGTTAACTGCTAAGGTCATCAGTCCCTAAGCTTACACACTACTTAACCTAAATTATCCTAAGGACAAACACACACACCCATGCCCGAGGGAGGACTCGAACCTCCGCCGGGACCAGCCTCACAGGCCACGACTGCAGTGCCTTAAACCCCTTTTTTTATTTTTTGTTGCTCTTTTTTTCTTTTTTTAAACTTATAATAGAAAACAGTATATCAAGCGCCTAGAACCTCTTTTTTTAATTTTTTATTTATTTATTTAAAAAACCTAAGTGCCACCGCCACTTTTCATCCTATAACAAAAAAAAATCTGGTCCACTTCAGGCGTTTGCTCCTGACTAAACCAACCCCAGAGAGCTGCCTATATACCAGGGGAAATATGGGAAATCAAGGTTAGGGCTATCCTTACAAACAAAACAAAATCTTCCTTTTTATGAATTTTATTTTTATTTTTATTGTTTTTATTTTTATTTTATTTTATTTTTTTCTTTTTGTTGTGTAATTGATCAGAGGCCTTCTGCGATCCGCTGGTAATATGTTGAGTCACGTCTTCTCTAAATTGTTGTGTTCCGTTAAATTGTTCAGAAATGTTCATTGGTTCAAACCGGAAAACTTCTTCTCTCTTGGCTTAACACACTCCATCTGCGAGGCGGGTCGTGGAAAGCACTCCCAAGGAAGTTTGAGAAAAATTGTCTGTATTTTGGGTGACGGACAACGACATAATCACGGTCATTGAGGTATGTCCAAAAATCGAGTACAGAGTCTACAGTTTGTCCAAATAGGTAGTGAATGGCATGTCCGCGAATCCAATTCACAGCACTGGTCTTTGTCCGAGGAAAATAGTCACGTTCCGGAAATAATAATGAAAGGGGAGTAATCTGATCAGGAATGTCCTGCGTTAGAAAAACCACAATACGACGAACCAAGTGCCAAACCTCCGCCGCCGGTCCGCAAACAAACCGATGATCATCATTGTCTGGCACTCCACACGTGGAACATAGAGGTGATTGGGCGAGATGGATACGATGAAGGCGAAATTGGTTGACTTGCTTACCATTGACAGTTATGTACCAGACAGATTGCACATTCGTGTCAAGGTAACAGGCGAACACCGCGCGCCATATATTACGCCAGTCAACCTGGGAAAACTTTTGTTCAATCGGGTTAGGTGGACGACCTAATTGGAGGACATTGTATACTGCCTTTATCTTGAGTAAAAGTTGTCTTGGTAAGGTGAGGCGTAGATAACTGAGTTCAAGAAAGAAGTATCGTATATAATGGAACTGGGCTGGAACATCAGAGATCATCACTGGGGCTGACAGTGAGACCGGCGAATATGCCGACAGGAGGAGACCAGTGAGGCTCGTTGGGCAACGTGTCCATAAAGTCATCTGGGAGCTGACAAATAGGGCGCGAGCTCTATCCGGCACGTGAAACAAACCTATCCCACCTTGTTCACGCGGAAGAGTAAGGGTTGCATAGTTAACTTTGAACAACAGCCCAGAGCTGACGAAAGATGCCATCGATGCCAACATGCGACGTGCCATAGTGATCGGGAAAGGTAGAACTTGTGCTACATGGGGAACTCGGGATGCAATATACCTGTATATATTTACATATCGAGCTCGTTGGAGAATATCTAGGGATCGAAGGCGATGGTCCATAAGACTGGTCCGCTCGGCTAATCCCGCGCTGCTGTCCAGCACCTTGGGTTCATTGCCATTTGATCTTCCTCCTTACACTCCCGTATTGGTCCCATCTGCTTTTCACATGTTTCCAGAATGTAAAGAACATCTTCAAGGACCTCACTTTGGTAGAGATGAAGTTCTGTAAGCAGATGCAAGGTTGTGGTTCCGTGACGGTATCAACAAACTGGTCTCTCGTTGAGAGAAACGTATTCGTCGCCATGGTGACTGTGTTGAAAAATAAATATGTGAACATGAAAAATAAAATTGTGGGATGTTAAAAAATTCTGTTTTATTTAAAAAGCTTTAAGAGCTGTCACGTAAAAAAATTCGGAGAAAATACTTTTCAGCATTCACTCGTACGTTTATACGAGAACAGTCTTACTTTTTTTCTTTTCTTTGTCATCGGTCTTCTGACTGGTTTGATGTGGTCCGCCACGAACACCCTAGCAAGCTGAATCGTTTATCACCTTGTGTTGATCCATAGATAAGCATAAATAAAGGAGTGAACTAGTTCACACTAACGTGTCCTAGGTGATAAATTATGTAGCACTTTTCTTCTTTGGTTAGTATCAGTTGATTAATGACAAGTACAGTTTAGCCATATGGGGTCTCAGAACCTATTATGGTGTACCACTGCACCTTTGACCAAACTTTTAACATATAAAAACACATAGAGTAACCTAGGTATTACTATGTGGAAGTTAACTATCATTAAGTCATCTAGCTATTAATACACGAAGGTCTCAACCTGTTATGATACACTAATGCACTTCAAGTCAACTCTTCACCATGTATGAGCAAACAAAGCTTCATCAGGATGTTCTTTAATGTAATTTGACTGGTTAACAATATACACTCAGTCTACAGTGGACCCTGCATTCTGCAGTATATACACCTATTATTTTGTAATACAGTTCGCTGGTTAAAAACCTGAATAATACTAGAATAATACATGAATGAGGCCCTTAAACTGGTATGGATCAGAACTTACATTATAGAACACTTTGCAGGTCAAAATATGTCTATTGAATAAAATGCACCCAGTATTAAATCTCAAGGCAAAATTAAACAAATATAATTTGGTGTTAAATGAACTTAATCACATTGATGGACACTAGAAACAATTTGTGGATTATGATTAGGGTCCTAACATAGGTGAAATGTTAGAAGTAAAACATTTTACCATGACGCTTGTAATTTCAATAAGTAGTTACACTGAGACAATGTCCTGAAAACAATTCATAGGACAATATTACAATTCTAATGCACTACAATTACTGGATGCGGTCGAAAAGCTTCTGTGGCGGTGGCGCTGGCCAGAATTATGCAACCTTGGCTCTTCATATAACTTACCCTGTGAAACCTTTTCTGTTCGACGGATTTATAAATCAGAGCGTACCATTATTTGCCACGTTGCTATAAAGAAATTTCAAGCTCCATCTGAGTCTAGTTCATACAGTTCAACTACACTTTTATCTTTCTCTTCTCTCTATCTGCTTCAACATCAATCGCTGGTCCCACAGACTGTCTCCTTATTCTAGTAATGCAGCTCTCCCACCTTTACAATTCAAGGGGGTATCTCGCAGGCACAGAGAGACTTACCTCCACCTTTTCCTGTCATTTACATTTCTATAGGCCCTAAGCATGAACCAGACTCCGTGACTAGAATTACTGGAGTCTTGGGGTGCTTTCTGTATTCATAGTGGTTGAAATGGCTCTGAGCACTATGGGACTTAATATCTGAGGTCATCAGTCCCCTAGAACTTAGAACTACTTAACCGAATTAATCTAAGGACATCACACACATCCAGGTCCGAGGCAGGATTCGAACCTGCCACCGTAGCATTCGCGCTGTTCTGGACTGAAGCGCCTAGAACCGCTCGGCCACCGCAGCCGGCTAACTTCGAAGGAAAACTTTTATCAGCCGCTCTGAGTAAAAATGCTGATGATGGTTTGGTCTTATGTAAAATCAGTAAGCGTTTCGAAATTATCTGTTGATTCACTCAGACACAATACAGTCACCTAAGCAGAAGGTAATGGAGTGAAGGCTGAAATAATTAATTCGATCTTTCGAAATTGTCCCGCGAAAGGTTGTAGCACGGTCCCTCCTTTCAGTCGCCGTACTAACGTCTAAATGACAGATCTTGAAATAATCGATTACAGAATAGAAAATGAACTACATTCGCTTCGTAGTGGAAATGCATCAGGGCCAGGTGAGATCCCTACAGTACCCTATAAGGATTATGCGACAGAACTTGCTCGCCTTCTATCCTTATTCTAGATCGATGGAACAATGAATGGATTGGAGAAAGCGCAAGTTATTTCTGTTTTGATGAAGGGCAGCAGGACAGATGAGCACAATTATAGACCCATGTCGTTTACGTTAATCTGTTGTCGAGTTATTGAACATATTTTATCCTCAAGAATTTTGACGTTTTTCGAGGATGAAAATCTCGTCTTTAAAAACCCACATGGATCACGCAAACTGAGGTCTTGCCAAAATCAGGTTGCTCTGTTCTAAGAGAAAGCTGTGTAGAAAACAGGGCTCTGGTTATCATGTTGATGCCCTGTTTCTTGACTTAGGAAAGGCTTTTGACACAGTCCCTCTCTGCCATTTCCTTAAAAAAAAGTTACTAGCCTATCGAGTGTTGGACAACATTTGCGCCTAGATTAAAGACTTCCGTGCACATACAGCTCAACGCGTAGTTTTTAACGGAACAAAATCGACACAACCAAAGGCAATTTTCGGATAAACCCAACTGTTCGTACATGAAGCAGTTGTCTATAACAAAGTAACAAAGTCAGGAGACAGTATCGATTTGCAGAAAGACGTGTAGAGGGTTAATGAATGGTGCTGGCTCTGGCAGTTGACCCTGAACGTAAATAAATGCAAAATATTGCACATACATAGGAGGAAGAAGCCATATCCAGACAACTACAGGCTTAATGAGAATCTATAATAAATTATGTGGGTGTAACTACCCACAGCGACCTTAAAGACGCCGGCTGCTATGTCTGAGCGATTATAGGCGCTTAAATCCGGAATCGAGCTGCTGCTACGGTCGCAGGTTCGAATCCTGCCTCGGGCATGGATGTGTGTGATCTCCTTAGGATAGCTAGACTTAAGTAGGTCTAAGTCTAGGGGAATGATAATCTCAGATGCTAAGTCCCATAGTCCTTAGAGCCATTTGAACCATCTGAACCTTAAATGGAATGACCACATAAAGCAAATAGTGGGTGAGGAGATGCCAGAATTGCAACATAGCAAAACTCTTAAGCAAATGTTACTCATCCACGAAGGAAGTGGCTCGTTAGACACTTTTTCAACCGATTCTTGTTTTTCATCAATACTGACTCGCTACCAGGTAAGACTGATAGAAGAGATAGAAAATAACGAAGAGCAGTGCGTTTTGTCACGGGATAGTTTAGTCGGCTCGAGAACGTTACGGACATCCTCAGCAAACTCCATCGGCAGACGTTACAAGAGAGGCGTTGAGCATCACGAGAGGTTTACTGTTGAAATTTCGAGAGACCATTTTCCAGGATGAGGCAGACAAATACTACTTCTTCCAACATACATCTCACGTCATGACCACCACGAAAATATTAGAGGAATTACAGAGTCTTTTACTTTAAAATGAACAGTCGAGATAACAATAATATTTGTTTATTGACCGGTTTCGGCTTATCTACAAGCCATCCTCAGAATTTTTTGGTCCGTTATGGCTGGTGTTGACGGCTCCCCCGACTTCTCGTGGTACCACGAGCACCATCCATAGCGGCCCAAAAATCTCTGAAGATGGGTTGTATATAAGCCGAAACCGGTCAGTAAAGATATATTACTGTGATCTCTACTGTTCATTTTAACGGGAAACGGGAACATCACGTCGATACTCTCGGTAGACTATGTCGCCAAAACTTATGTATGCAGGGGCTTACCGACAATTATTCTTCCCCACTCACCATTCATTCGCGAATGGAATAGGATAGAGGGGATGAGCTGCTAGAAGTACAATTCGGCACACACCTTGTAACTGGCTTGCGGAGTGAGATGTAGATGTAGAAGATTACGTAAATGTGAGAACGTACAAAATTACGAAAAGAATTTTGAGTGTGTATGTGTGTATGTGTGTGTGTGTGTGTGTGTGTGTGTGTGAGAGAGAGAGAGAGAGAGAGAGAGAGATATTTAAAGTGTTGCCAATGTTACGTCACAAACATGTAGTGTGACAGCCTGTAGTAGCAAGCGTGCTACAATATTTGTTACACAACAGCGCGTTGTGGTCACGCCAAGTTGGCATCTGCCGGACTGAAGCACTAAAGGACAATTGGCGAAGGACGCCCGTGGTTGCCATAGCGACAAGCCGTTGCCGGCCATCCAATTCGCTAAATGGATTGGGGTGCTCGTCCCCACCCCTCCTCCCTGCCATTCCCGTAATCCGCTGAGTAATTTTTAGTCACCGCTGGGGAATATGGACGGACGACCCGGCTGGGCCGTAGTCCGGCGGAATTCCTCGATCGCTGCGGCCGCAGCCACAGCTGCCGCTTTACATAACACAGGCGCTGCGAGTTACGGGGAGGGGGTGCAATTTCAGCCCATGCCTATGCCAGCAAATTCGTGGCTGCGTTTTCGTTTCTTTATGTGCCGCTGACAACCGTAAGCTAGTACTAAGGTTTTATTTAATGAATTACAATGGAAAATACACACTCTGTTTGGATGTTGGCTAAGTTGCCTTTGTGTACGGTAATATAAATTCATCACTCCAGTTTTTATCACGTTACTCGAGTCACGCCAGCGCAGACGAAATACAATGGTGAAAAAAAAATCACTACACTAAGTTATGCGACATAAGCGAAGCCGAGCGGGGTAGTTGAACGGTCTTGGGGGCCTTGCCACGGTTCTCGCGACTCCCCTCGTCGGAGGTTCGAGTCCTTCCTTGGGCATGGGTGTTTGTGTTGTCCTTAGCGTAAGTTAGTTTAACTTTGATTAAGTAGTGTGTAAACCTAGGGACCGATGTCCTTAGCCGTTTGGTCCCATAGGAACTTACAACAAATTTCCAAATTTTCCTAAACGAAAATTGTCAGGTGGGTTACCCCATGTGGAAGATGATGTATGTTCAATTTTTGCTCCAGCCGCATAGAGTGGCCGCATAGAGTGGCGCAACTATGAGGATGCAAATAAAGTTTGCTTTAAACAGCAGCTACAATAAACGTGAGTGTTACTTAGTTACCTTTGAGACTGGCCGTGGTAAGTTGATATTAGTCAAGAATGCTTTCAAGGCCACAAAGCCGCATTATCAACACCTCACTAAGTTTCAGTGGGGTCGGCTAACAGGGCTACGAGAAGCTGGATGTTCCTTCTGCAATACTGCAAAAAGACTTGGCAGCATGTAACCGCTGTACGTGATTCCGGGCAGCGGTGTTCACGAGAATGTACGGTCTCTAGATGACCGGGCTCTGAACAGCCGCCACCGTGAGGGAAGACCATCCTGTTCGCCACTCTAGGGCAACGTACCGCATCTACAGCAGTAATGTGAGTAGTAGTTGGCACCACAGCCATAGAACGAACTGTTGCAGATTGTTTACTTCAAGGAAAGTTCCGAGCTAGACGCCCTGTACCGTGCATTCCACTGACCCTAAACCAACGCCGTTTGCGAATTTAATAGTGTTCAAGTGGTTCAAATGGCTCTAAGCACTATGGGACTTAGCATCTGAGGTCATCAGTCCCCTAGACTTAGAAATACTTAAACCTAACGAACCTAAGGACATCACACACATTCATGCCCGAGGCAGGATTCGAACCTGCGACCGTAGCAGCGGCGTGGTTCCGGAATGAAGCGCCTAGAAGCGCTCGGTCGCAGCGGCCGGCTTGAATAGTGTCACACGAGTGCTCATTGGAGGGCAGGGTGGTGATCTGTTGTTTCTAATGTCAGCTGGTCTTCCCTCGGTGCCGTGATGGCCCTGTGTTTGTTAGAAGGAGGGCAGTTGAGGGCTTGCAACCAACCTGTCTGCGTGCTGGACACACGGGACCTAGGGCGGTTCTATACGTAGCCTTCAAGATGGTGTCTGAGGTGTGTTCACGTAAAGCTGTCACTCAGTTTCTACTGACGAAGAACCAGAACATCACAGATACTCACAGGCAATTGCGGAATGTCTAGGGAGACCTAGTAGTGAACATTAGCACGGTGATCATTTGACGAGGCGGCTGTCATCAGCGCAACAATGTCTTCCTTATCCATTGGCCCAATGAAGGAGGCACTCCGCGGGAAACAGTACCTGGATGATGGCAAGTTACTGATGCAGCAAGACGTTGGTTCCGACATTGACCAGTAGAGTAGTATCACGCAGGCCCTCCGAGTAAGAGGGCGCAAGGCACCGAAATGTTGAAAAACGCGTTTTTGTAGCCAAAAGAGTGCGAAGAAACATGGTGTATCGGAACCCTGAATAAAACAAACCGGCTTCCAGAAAAAAACGTGTTGCATTACTTATTGAACGCCGCTCGTATGTTCTTGCACCTCGTATTCTTTATCATCTTGTGGTGCAGTTCTTCTTGTTGTCTCCGTGCTTGCTAAGAAAATGTGATGAGAAGTTCCGCCTTATGCAAGACACCTTTTTTCTTTTGTTTCAGCACTTTTGTGCCATCGTCAGTGGGTTCTATTTTTATTTTTAACTCACATTATGTTATTGTCCTCTTGTTTTGGTAGCTGTTATGCTACACAATATACAACATGTCATAGTTTTGAAGTTTTGGTACGTTTTCTTGTGTTGTTGGCGAAGTAAATAGGCTCACTTCTTTGCCTGTGTTCGCGTGTCAATGCAGTTTCTCTATTACTCAAAACATAGGCGGAGTTTTCGCTGCCATTACAACAACACAGAAAACTGAGGTACAGGTATTATCCGAGATAAAAGTTTCACCAAGTTATTTACATTTGCTTAAGATTAAAACACAAGCATGGCGAAGTACGGTCAGTACAAATCAGACGCATAAAATAAAAATTGTGGCTACTTTCATATTATGGGGAAAAGTTACGTTATTACCAACGCCGTCCGCCCCCAACCCCCCGCCCCCCCCCCCCCCCTTGTATTGTTTGGAATTGATGCGCAGAGTCACATAGAACTGCTGGAACGCCTACACAAATCTTTATTTATAATCGGATGATGTCAGATATGAAAATTAAAAGAAGCATGCAGAGTTCGTTTGCTTTCATTCCGTAATATCATAACTGATCATGGCCCGCATCTCGTGGTCGTGCGGTAGCGTTCTCGCTTCCCGCGCCCGGGCTCCCGGGTTCGATTCACGGCAGGGTCAGGGGTTTTCTCTGCCTCGCGATGGCTGGGTGTTGTGTGTTGTCCTTAGGTTAGTTAGGTTTAAGTAGTTCTAAGTTCTAGGGGACTGATGACCATAGATGTTAAGTCTCATAGTGCCCAGAGCCATTTGAACCGATCATGTTTTGCGGTTACTCATGGGGACAAGCTCAAGAGTTTCGAGTCCAAAAACGTGTAATAAGAATTATTGGCAGTGTGAACAGCGTCAAGCAGATGCCGCATTAAGGACCTGGGGAATACTAACTGTAGGTTTCTAGCATACATAAGCCTTAATGAAAAACTGGAAATGATGGTGCGGCAATGATACTTTTCATAAACAGAATAGCTGTCTTTTAAACCAAAAGCGTAATTTATAGAAACAACGCTAAAAATAAAAATAGCTTGCATAAGTACTTAAAAATCACTTACACTAGTCCTGAAAGACGCCCATTATTCACGAAAATAGATTTTTAAATAACTTTCCAGCAGCCATAAAAGGTTCAACTACAAATGACGTACAAATTAAGATGAGGCTAAATGATTTATAACTACCCATAACCTTCCATATCGTTAAACAATTTATTAATTAATTGATGTATGTTCTATTAGTAATATTAGTGATATGAACGAAGCATGAAGTCTGATTTTTGCACAAATTCCGTTTGGTAATGTAAGTAAAAGTTCCTTTTTTATACAACCTAAGAATTGTCGTATGCATTTCAGCATATATACATTTCCAAGTTAGCTACTAATTTTTAATTGGTTATGAGTTTCAGGTTTCTTACTTATTCCACAACCTTAGGTATATTTCATTTAACTGCTGTGGATGATCTATTAACGTATATTTTGTAATTATTTATGACGTGTTTTTCTTTTTGTGATAAGTTCTGCATATCGAAGTTCTCCTCGTTATTGATATATGGAACTAATTATATAATAAGATTCTAAATATTTAACGGAGTGTGTGTCTTGGAAGAAGGTTGGGGGTTAGCTAGGGGTTCTTACGTCTACGAGGAACAGTCGAAAATTACTGTCTCCTTTATGATTATTATTATATGTCAGAAAATAGAAATGAAACTAAATAAGTTGAAAACCATGTCTGTGACGATAAATTTGTAACATTTCAATATCGTCACCATCCATTTCCGCTGTTTTAGTCCATCTTTTAACAAGGACATGTATTCCAGTGTGGTAAAACGCACGGTCCTGCTTCTGAAGCCATTGACGCACGTACGTTTTCATGACCTCCTCATCTTCCAAGTGAATGAGTTTCTTTTAACGGCCCGAACAGTTGGAAATCTGCTGGTGCCAGCTGAGACCTGCACAGGGGATGAGACTAGACTTCCTGTCCAGTTGTCACAGCCTCTTCAGTGGTGTGAGAACTGGCGTGTGGTCTTACACTGTCATGCAAAAGAAGAACATTCGCCGTAACTTTTTCTGCGCAAACTCCTTGAAAACGTTGAGGATTGTGATGTATTGGTGAGAATTTATTTTGTATTTCCGCTTCAAAAAGTTATTCATAATTATACTTTCTGCATACCAGAACACCGTAACAGTAAACTTCCCTGCCGATCGCACTGTTTTGACTGTTTCTTTCTCTGTGAGTTTTTATGGTGTCATTCACTTCGCTCCGTCCTTGTTTCTGGTTCTAAAAATGGACCCATGTTTCGTCTCCGTTCACACATCTCTCCTCCTAGACGTAAGCGCTATGAGAGTTGAAAGGCAATTGTTTTTTCTAGTCCCTTTATTCTGGTTAGTTGCACTTCTTGGTAGCGAAGTGCCACACACCTTTCAGTTTCGTAACTGCTGACTGACTCAACATGCATAAAAGTAAAAAAAATATATATATAAAAAAACCGAGCAACTGAAAGCACGGGCGGTAACTTTAAGCATGCAATCGAAATTCCAGTGTTAAAAGCAGAGGAAAGAGAGGGTAGATGGAAACGGTACATTGAAGGCCTCTATGCTTGCAAGAGTTTCTCTGATGAGGTGACGAAAGAAGCAACAGGAATAGACAGGTAAGAGTTAGGAGATACAGAATTAGAATCAGAATTTTAAACAGTTTGGACTACTTCAAAACCACGTTGGTCTGTACACTGCATGATACTGGCGAATACCATCAGACTCGCGCTAAACGTAATCCACGCTATTGCAAACATGGCTAGAGCTGACGTGTGCGAGAATTATAGCACAGTCAGATTAACAGCTCATGCTAGCAAGTTACTGAGTTGCTGACAAGAATAACATATAGAAGAATGTAAAGGAAAATTGAGGACGTAATAGACGACGATCAGTCTGGATTTCGAAAAAGTAAAGACAGCAGAGAGGTCATTCTACCATTGCGGCTGATAATGGAAGAAAGACTGAAGAAAAATCAAGACACATTCGTAGGATTCGTCGACCTGAAAACAGCGTTCGACAGTGTCAAATGGTGCAAGATGTTCGAAATCCTTACGACAAAGGGGTAGGCTGTAGGGAAAGACAGGGAATATGCAATATTTATAAAAAAACAAGAGGGAACAATAACAATGGAAGACCAAGAACGAAGCGCTCGAATTAAAAAGGATGTTAGACATGGATGTAGTGTTGCGCCTCTACTGCCTCTAATGACGAAAATAAATGTTCCAGGACGTGATTAAAATTCAGGACGAAAGGATTTCGATGATGAGACCCGCTGATGACATTGCTACTGTCAGTGAAAGTGAAGAAGAAATACAGGCTCTGCTGACTGTAATGAACCGTCTAGTGAGTACAGAATACGGACTGAAAGTAGACGAATTTAAAGAATTCTGCTACCTTGGCAGCAACACAACTCATGGCGAACGAAGCAGGAGAGCATAAAAGCAGATTAGCAAAGGCAAAGAGGGTATTTCTGTTCAAGAGAAGTCTACTGGTATTAAACATAAGCCTTGATTTCTCAGGAAGTGCATAGACTGTGGGGAAATGGGAACACAAGGGAATCGAAGCTTTTAAGAGGATAAGGTTGATTCGGGGGAGGAGACCAAACGGCGAGGTCATCGGTCTCATCGGATTAGGGAAGGAGGTCGGCCTTGCCCTTTCAAAGGAACAATACCGATATTTTCCTGAAGGGATTTAGGGAAACCACTAGAAACCTAAATGAGGATGGCCGGACGCGGGATTTACCCGTTATCCTCCATAATGCGAGCCCAGTGTGCTAACCACTGTGCCACCTCGCTCGCTCGAAGCATGCGGTATTACAGCGAATAATGAAATGTAGGTGGACGGATAAGATAAAGATTGAGGAAGCTCTCCGCAAAATCGACGAGGAAAGGACTATACGGAAAATACTGACAAGGAGGGACAAGACGATAACACATCTGTTAAGACATCGGGGAGTAACTTCTATTTCACTAGAGGGACTTTAAGACCGTAAAAACTTTAGAGGGAAACAGAGATTGGAAAACATCCAGCAAATAATTGTGTAGGAAGGTTGCTGTTGCTACTGTGTGATGAAAAGTTTGGCACAGGAGAGGAACTGTTGATGAACCGTATCGAATCAGATAGATGACTCATGACTCAAAAAGGAAAGGAAAGAAAAGTTGTTGAATAACCATCATCATTCGGTCTTTACTGAGCGAGGTTATGCGACGCATATCTTCTGAAGTGTCCCGGCGGTCACCACGAATGACGTCATCGACTCGCTGAAAGTTGTGTGGAACCACTGCAGCCACCAGCCTGCCGCTCCCAGATTCGACTGCTGATGGTGTTTACCCTTCAGCTGCGTTACAGCAACAAACCCAACGTCTAACAGCGCTGACATCAACTGCTGCAGTACCGTGCACATTTTTCAGTCTTTCATGAATACGAGTCGACATCGATGTCGACCATTTTGCAAATGACTTCATTACTTGCATCTCGTGTCGCATGAAGTTACTACTTCGGTAGAGTGGAGAAGGAGCTTCGTAGAATAGCGTGAATTTTTCCACTAACAAAATTTATTTAAGGAGAAAGAAAGGATCCATCACATTTTGACTGACCCTCGTAAAATACATTTTGACAACGAAATATTCTTTCATGATTTGCGATATTTTCGCAGCCAAATTTCTCAGTGATCCATGACAGCATTCATTTAGGGTGTGAGAAACAGTCTGATAAGCTTGCACGGATGTTGCAGGTCAGGCTGTGCTGAGAAACAAGTGTTAAGAAAAATATCAATACACTACACAGTTTCCTAGTTAGTTATTATTGAACTCAGCCAATCAGATCGTAAAACTAGCAGAATTCAAGTTTCCAACCAGAGACGTTTGACGCCAAGCTTATTCTTCGTTTGATTTTCTAAAACCGGACAAGAGAGCGATAAAAAAATTGAGACAATATTAAGACTCTAATAGCTGTGCAACCTCGTACGCTATCAACTACGGTATGAGAACAACTGACCATAAATCTATCCGGTGATCTCCCTGAATGCGCATACGCAACTTCCTAATTGGCTAACTTCAATGCTTATTAACTCGGGACAACCTTTTAGCTTCGCCAGCGAGGCTGAGCCGCTATGCAAACATCTCGTTGGACCATTTATCTAACTTGTTTAATCATATTCCATACACTGCAATCGAATTCCGTCGAAATGACAAAGCAACTGAGTCTTTTTCCTGCTAGTATCCAGGAGGGAATGGGGAAGGGGATGGGTTGTGAAGTTTCCCAGAGGGCAAATTGAATTAACTGATCGATTTAATTAATTAGTCAACTAAATTGATGCCAAAAGTATGCTTGTATCATGAGAGTTTGGCGGGGGGGGAGGCGGGGGGGGGGGGGGACGACAGGAGGCGGGGGGAGATTAGTGGTGCAGGGGAACAATAGATTAAGATCCTGTCAGTCAAAAGGATGGATCTTAGCAGAATAATAGTTTAATGAGTGGCGATACCCCTGTTGCCCGACTACTAACAGCATCAGCCTCGTACGTTACTTGCAGACTAATAATTATAGCGATTACAAGTTGTTTGTTTTTACTGAAGTTAAAATCTTCTGGGTTATTAGGAAGCGTCACATTTCTTCTACAATGATCGACGTTTCGACCCCTCTGTTGATATCTTGCTCAGGATCTTCTGGTGTCCACTACCGCTAGAACACTGTTTGTTTTTAGGTTGTTTAGTACCTCCAAGTACATGTGGCAAGTGAAGGAATTCATGCTTATTGTCTCCTGTGCAGTAGGTCAGGTGTTGGAGTGTGGAAGCGAAACAGTTAGTCTGTACCGACAGGTATAGTTCACTTACAATTACTGATGCGATACGACCGTGATGATGATGATCATGATGATGATGATGATGATGTTTGGTTTGTAGAGTGCTCAACTGCATGGCCATTCTCTTGTCACAAGCGAATCGAGTGACTCTCACAAATTATGATAATGATGATGAAATGACGAGGACAACACGAACACCCAATCCTTAGGCATAGAAAATCTCCAACCCAGCTGGGAATCGAACATGGGACTCCGTGATCCAGATGCAGCAACGCTAGCCCTTAGACCACGAGCTGCGGGCCATATGACCATGCAGAAAATATCAGATCGTAAAGTTGATGACGTGTTTGTTGGATGATTGTTCGATAAAAATAAAAAACAACAAAAACATTTATGTGTGTACATATTGAGCTACCACACATAAAATTATCTGCCAAAATAGCCTTTATGACCTATATACAGGGTGTCCCATTTATCTTGGCCACCCTAAATAACTGTTTGTCAAGAAGCAAATTACAAAATCTTTCAAGCATATGATCTTTAGCGGTCATGGGGACATCAATCAGCATGGTTGCCTTTGTTGTAGATTTGTTTTTTGCAAAGATGTGAACAGCAGTATGACTTTTTTAAATGGCACACTGTATTTTTTATTCAGTAATTCATTTTTTCTCCTAAAGACCTGTTCAAAAATGTATCACAGTGTACCGTTCACTAAACCACAACATTGTTAATTACATTAACGTTGACGCTCCCAGTGCTTAGTGCAGGTACTCGGGATTAATGGAACACATCCACGTGCTGACGTTATCGGAGGACAAATGTAAAATAAGCAGAATGCACTTCCGACATTCCACCAAACGTCGTCAGTTGAAGAGTTGTGTGAGTAAAATGTACACCAACGAAGAGAAGGTAGAAGTGCTACTCATCTATGGGGAATGTAAGTTAGCAGAACAGCAATTACAATACTGTTTACTTATGTGCGGGTACATTTAGGACAGTAGTTTAGTCCTTTTTAATACTGTTGTGTAGAGTAGGCAGACAGTAAAGGCTGTCCTTCCTACAAACTACATCGACATAACGTTTCTTTTATTGTTGTTGTTGAAGGTAGGTGAAATGCTACGCAGACAGCGGAACTGTACACAGAGCGATATCCTGACAAGAACCCACTTTCTCGACGGATACCTTCTCGTCTTCTTGCGACGCTTCAGGAAACGGGAAGTTTCAACCCACGACAACGCAATCAACGTATCACTCGCACAGACGAAGCTGCCGAAGTTCCTTGCTATGAAGCCACATGTGAGCACAAGACAGCTTTAACACGAGATTGGCATTCCTAAAACCAGTGTACATCGTATTCCTACACGACACCGGTTGCATGTACACCTACATCAAGAATTGCGTGGGAGTGATTTCCTGAATCGTGTACAGTTCTGTCAGTGGGCACAGCAGCAAATCCTCGCCAAACCGAACGTCTTCTCCAGTGTTCTATTTACCGATGAATATTCTTTCCCAAACAAAGGATGGGTAAATACAAAGAGCATGCGTTATTGGTCCAGCGACAACCCACGATGGCTTAGAAAGTTGGAACATCAGCGTCAATGGAGAGTTAACGCCTGGTGTGGGATGCTTGGTACTACAATTATTGGCCATTATTTCATCAATGGTAGTCTAAACACCACAGCGTGTGCCAACTTCCTCAGACGAATTCTTCCTCCTCTTCTGGAAGTGCCGCTAAGAACCAGAAGGCTTATGTTGTGTCAACACGATGGATGTCCAGCACATAATGCCTTGCGTGCAGGTCATGTTCTGAACCGAAGGTATCCTTCCAGATGGATTGGTCTAGGAGGAAAAGTTACTTGGGCTCCTAGGTCTCATGATTTATATCCTCTGGACGTTTTTCCTTGGAGATGCAATAAAGACTTCTATCGCGACTTCCAACAGTTCCAGAGGACATCCAGGAACATATTGTGCTTGCTCGTAATTATGTTCATATCTCTGTGAAAAACAAACTTACAACGAAGTCAATCATGCTGATTGATTTCTCCCTGACGGCTAAAGAACATTTGGTTGAAAATTTTAGCAATATGCATATGGACAAACAGTTATTTAGGGTGGTCAAGATAAATGGGACACCCTGTATGTCGGCACAGTAAAACAATGAAACATGTACGATTAAATTTAAACCTAACGTTAGTTAGATATAGAGGTGTAAGATCCCAGAATTAATATTACTCATTAACGATAACAGAAAACATATTATATTTGGAAGCGAATGTTAGTTTCAAATAAGGTTAAAGACTAGTTACACATTAAACTCAGAAAGAAATGTACATGGAGAAAACAGACAGGACATCAACAGCATTGCAGGGAAGAACTCGATAACGTATAATGAGATAAACACAAACTGTGAATGCTAGATTGTGAGTCTAGATGTAAATTCAAAGAGGGAGACTAAAATAGTAATCAGCTGTTACCACAGAAGCCACACAACAAATGGTGACGTCATAAGCGAGTGACTGCGTGTGACATCACTCTGTAAGTTTTTATATATTTTTAGGTTTCAGATACATATTTTAACTGTTTCTGTGATATTATTTACCATATAAGTGACTTATTAGTAGTTTCTTAATTCACCTCTGCCTTTCTTGTGATGTGACCTGACATTTGTGAGTGTTTCGTATCGAGCAACTTAACCTCTTACCTGTGGTTCAAATGGCTCTGAGCACAATGGGACTTAACATCTATGGTCATCAGTCCCCTAGAACTTAGAACTACTTAAACCTAACTAACCTAAGGATATCACACAACACCCAGTCCTCACGAGGCAGAGAAAATCCCTGACCCCGCCGGGAATCGAACCCGGAGACCCTGGTGTGGGAAGCGAGAACCCTACTGCACGACCACGAGCTTTGGACTCTTACCTGTGTTTACATTCCGCGCTGATCAGTTGCAGCTGTAGCGGCGCATCGAAAGCTAAGTACTAATTAATTGTGTGTGTATAGTGGTTTTATTAAAGAACTTTAGTATTCTTCAACCGGTGTTCTTGGTGTTTTCTGGTGTAATAATTTCAGAAGAACCTTTTGGGAACTGTTTTCAGTTTTGTTACTGTGTCATTAGACGTTTGATTCTCTTTCTGTATTAGTCTTTTGTTATATTCTCATTTGTTGTTGATTAGTACTGTTAATAAAAGTAGTTACTTCCCTTGTAGAGTAGGTCTGTGATTACTGTAGTCAGGTATTACTTATTGTAGTAGCGGAACTTAGATAAGTAGTTTTCTTGTTTCAATAAGTGTAAAATTTAACCATGAGTGAGAAGTGTGGGACTTGCCGTAGGTTCGTTAGTAGTGGATTGCGGTGTGAGACTTGTACGAAGTATTTTCACTGGGGGAGAATGCAGTGGGAAGCCAGTGGGCATTCTGGTGAGATCCTCTCCTGGAACTGCAGGTTTTGTAGCAAGAGTAAGATGATAGAGGAGCAGGAGCGTAAGATCTTTGCCCTTCAGGTGCAGTTGAAAAACGCACAGGAGGAGCTAGATAGGATGAGGAGGGACGAGGAGTTGGGGAATGGGAGCTGGCTGTTGGCAAGAGATCTGCTAGGAGAAGAAGATTTTCATATGGTTTTACTATTGGTGTTTGCAATAGATATGACCAACTGTCAGAGTCTAGTGGAGAGGAATCTCTAGTAGCTGTAGATGTAGGAAGTATGCAGCAAACCTAAGCAGTTACGGTGGCTAGGACAGTTGCAAAGTCGAAGAGGAAGAAGAAGGTTTTGCTGTTAGGTAGTTCTCATGGCAGAGGTGTAGGCCAGCAGTTGCCGGAAGTGTTGGGGAGTGAGTACTAGGCCAACAGGATTGTGAAACCTAATGCAGGATTGGCTCAGGTGACTATTAACATAGGGGGGGGGGGGGGGGGGTTATGTAGGGGTTCTACAAAAGAGGATCAGGTAGTGACTGTGGGTGGGGCTGGTGATAGTATTGATAGGGATGGGAAGTATGACATAGATGGTGACCTAGGGATGGGAAGTATGACATAGATGGTGACCTGGAAAAGATAGCCACTCAGACTGGCAACACGAATGTGCATTTCGTGGAACTGTTTCAGCGTCACGATCGGCCTCATCTCAATACAGCCGTCAGGCGTAATAACATGAGACTTTGGGGTGCGCTGATGACAGAAAGCATCTGTCACATTTCAGTGGAGTCGGTTTCACTAGACATGGCCTGCACCTCAACAGGTATGGGAAGGGGAGGTTGGCAAAGCTTATAGGTGACAGCATAGTTGACGATGGTGGGATCACTCAAGGGTAAATTCCTGCAGTAGTGGGTGTTAGAGCTGCACATTTTTTAGAATGAAGTCAGCTAACAGGTATTCCTGCTTAAGGGAAGTTTCTCTAACAAAAGAACCACTTTTCACAAAGCTTAGGTATCCGAGTAATGATGGAATTAGTATATTTCATCAAAATATATAAGGTATTTGAGATAAAGTTAGTGAACTGCTTATAGATGTTGACTCTGAAATTACTGGCATATCGGAACACTTCTTAAATAAGGAGATAATTCAGAGGCTTCCTTTACCAGAATACATGTTGGCTGGCAGCTTTTCCAGCAGCTCTTTGCGGTGTGGGGGAGTAGCCATGTATGTGAAAAACGGCTTCCCGTTTGAGTCAGTTGATGTTTCAAAGTACTGCACTGAAAAGGTGTTTGAATGTTGGGCAGGTGTGGTTAAATTTAATGGAGCTAAACTTCTAACTGTCGTTATTTATAGATCCCCAGACTCTGACTTCCTAAAGCTAGAAGTGGTTCTTGGTTCACTTCATAGGAAATATAAAAAGTTAGTGATATTTGGTGACTTCAGTATTAATTGTATAAGTGATTGTGAAAGGAAAAGGATGCTGGTAGACCACCTTAATTCATACAATCTTATGCAAACCGTATTCTTTCCAACGAGAGTACAAGGGAACACTTGAACAACCATAGACAACATTTTTGTTCATTCCTCATTACTAGAAGGGCATCCTGTTAGCAAAAAGGTGAATGGCCTTTCAGATCATGATGCACAAATTTTAACTCTAAAAGGTTTTTGTGCTGCAACACGTGTTAAATATAGTTATCAACTGTTTAGGAAAGCTGATCCAGTTGCTGTAGAGACCTATGTAAACCTTATCAATGAACAAGAGTGGCAAGATGTTTATAGCGCTGATACAATAGATGATAAATATAATGCTTTTCTCAAGACTTTTCCCGTGCTCTTTGAAAGTTGCTTTGCGTTAGAACGTTCAGAACAGGGTACTAGCACAAACAGACAGCCTGAGTGGCTGACTAGAGGGATAAGAATATCTTGTAGAAAAAAAGAGGCAATTATATCAAAACGTTAGAAACAAGCAAAATCTAAATGCAGCAGCCCATTACAAACAGTATTGTAAGGTGCTTATAATATTATTAGGAAAGCAAAAAGTATGTGGTATGCAGATAGAATAGCTAAGTCTCAGGATAAAATTAAAACCATATGGTCAGTCGTAAAGGAAGTGGCTGGTCTACACAGACACGTCGAGGATATAGAAACAGTGCGTCGTGGGAATGTCCGTGTTACTGATAAGTCGCGTATATGTACAGTATTTAATAATCACTTTCTGAATATAGCAGGTGAACTAAATAGAAGCCTAGTCACAACAGGGAATCACATAGAACTCTTAGAAAAAAGTGTTCCGAGACTACCTGAAATTCTCCTCCATGATACTGACAAGAGAGAGATTGAGTTAAGAATTAAATTACCAAAGACCAAGAACTCTCATGGATATGACGGGGTATCAAGTAGAATACTGAAATATTGTTCTATGTATGTTAGCCCAGTACTTAGCCATATCTGTAACTTTTCCTTTAGGAGTGGTCGGTTTCCTGACCGATTAAAGTACTCGGTAGTGAAGCCACTTTATAAAAAGGGAGACAGGGATAATGTTGACAATTTTAGACCAATTTCTATGCCATTGGTGTTTGCTAAAGTTACTGAGAAGGTTGTATATACAAGGTTATTGGAGCATTTAAATTCACATAATTTGCTGTCAAATGTACAGTTTGGTTTTAGAAATGGTGTAACAACTGTATTTGCTATATTCTCTTTTTTCTGTCAGGTTTTGGACGGATTAAATAAAAGGTGGCGAACGCTAGGTGTTTTCTTTGATTTAACGAAGGCTTTTGACTGTGTTGACCACAAAATACACTCCTGGAAATTGAAATAAGAACACCGTGAATTCATTGTCCCAGGAAGGGGAAACTTTATTGACACATTCCTGGGGTCAGATACATCACATGATCACACTGACAGAACCACAGGCACATAGACACAGGCAACAGAGCATGCACAATGTCGGCACTAGTACGGTGTACATCCACCTTTCGCAGCAATGCAGGCTGCTGTTCTCCCATGGAGACGATCGTAGAGATGCTGGATGTAGTCCTGTGGAAAGGCTTGCCATGCCATTTCCACCAGGCGCCTCAGTTGGACCAGCGTTCGTGCTGGACGTGCAGACAGCGTGAGACCATGCTTCATCCAGTCCCAAACATGCTCAATGGGGGACAGATCCGGAGATCTTGCTGGCCAGGGTAGTTGACTTACACCTTCTAGAGCACGTTGGGTGGCACGGGATACATGCGGACGTGCATTGTCCTGTTGGAACAGCAAGTTCCCTTGCCGGTCTAGGAATGGTAGAACGATGGGTTCGATGACGGTTTGGATGTACCGTGCACTATTCAGTGTCCCCTCGACATCACCAGAGGTGTACGGCCAGTGTAGGAGATCGCTCCCCACACCGTGATGCCGCGTGTTTGCCCTGTGTGCCTCGGTCGTATGCAATCCTGATTGTGGCGCTCACCTGCACGGCGCCAAACACGCATACGACCATCATTGGCACCAAGGCAGAAGCGACTCTCATCGCTGAAGACGACACGTCTCCATTCGTCCCTCCATTCACGCCTGTCGCGACACCACTGGAGGCGGGCTGCACGATGTTGGGGCGTGACCGGAAGACGGTCTAACGGTGTGCGGGACCGTAGCCCAGCTTCATGGAGACGGTTGCGAATGGTCCTCGCCGGTACCCCGGGAGCAACAGTGTCCCTAATTTGCTGGGAAGTGGCGGTGCGGTCCCCTACGGCACTGCGTAGGATCCTACGATCTTGGAATGCATCCGTGCGTCGCTGCGGTCCGGTCCCAGGTCGACGGGCACGTGCACCTTCCGCCGACCACTGGCTACAACATCGATGTACTGTGGAGACCTCACGCCCCACGTGTTGAGCAATTCGGCGGTACGTCCACCCGGCCTCCCGCATGCCCACTATACGCCCTCGCTCAAAGTCCGTCAACTGCACATACGGTTCACGTCCACGCTGTCTCAGCATGCTACCAGTGTTAAAGACTGCGATGGAGCTCCGTATGCCACGGCAAACTGGCTGACACTGACGGCGGCGGTGCACAAATGCTGCGCATCTAGCGCCATTCGACGGCCAACACCTCGGTTCCTGGTGTGTCCGCTGTGCCGTGCGTGTGATCATTGCTTGTACAGCCCTCTCGCAGTGTCCGGAGCAAGTATGGTGGGTCTGACACACCGGTGTCAATGTGTTCTTTTTTCCGTTTCCAGGAGTGTATTTCTGCAGAAGTTGGACCATTATTGAGTAAGTGAAGTAGCTTACAATTGGTTCGCCTCTTACTTTAAGAACAGAAAGCAGAAAGTAATTCTCCGCAATATTGAGAGTAGTAGTGATGTTCAGTCCCAATGGGGCACAGTTAAGTGGGGCGTTCCCCAAGGGTCGGTGCTGGGGCCACTGCTGTGTCTTATTTCTATAAATGATATGCCTTCTAGTATTACAGGTGATTAAAAAATATTTCTGTTTGCTGATGACACCAACTTGGTAGTGAAGGATCTTGTGTGTAATGTTGAAACAGTATCAAATAGTGTAGTTCATGAAGTATGTTCGTGGCTTGTGGAAAATAATTTGATGCTAAATCACAGTAAGACTCAGTTTTTACAGTATCTAACTCACAATTCAACAAGAAACGATATTGTGATCAGACAGAATGGGCATATTATAAGCGAGACGGAACAGTTCAAGCTCCTAGGCGTTCGGATAGATAGTGAGCTGTTGTGGAAAGCCCATGTCCAGGATCTTGTTCAGAAACTAAATGCTGCTTTATTTACCATTAGAACAGTATCTGAAATAAGTGACAGTTCAACACGAAAGTAGTCTACTTCGCATATTTTCATACACTTATGTCGTATGGTATCATTTTTTGGTGTAATTCTGATTCAAAAAGGGCATTTTTGGCTCAAAAACGGGCTGTTCGAGCTATATGTGGTGTAAGTTCGAGAACCTCTTGTCGACCCCTATTCAATAGTCTGGGAATTCTGACATTGCCCTCAAAGCATATATTTTCTATAATATCGTTTGTTGTTAGCAGTATTAGTCTATTCCCAAGAGTTAGCAGCTTTCACTCAGTTAATACTACGCAGAAATCAAACCTGCATGTGGAATGCACTTCCTTGTCTCTTGTGCAGAAAGGAGTGCACTATTCTGCTGCATCCATTTTCAATAAGCTACCACAAGAACTCAAAAATCTTAGCAGTAGCCCAAACTCAAAAGAGTTTCCTCATGGCTCACTCCTTCTTTTCTGTCGAGGAGCTCCTGGAAGAGTTAAAAAATTAAGCAAATTCCAGTGTTACATAGTTCATTTTCTTTATTTAAAATAACTACTTATCACCTGAATATATTGTTTTTTTTCATTTTATCTGTTTCTAATATCGTGTTATAATTTCATGTATTGACTCGTTCCATGACCATGGAGACTTCTCCTTAATTTGGTCTCACGGAACAATAAATAAATAAATATAATCATTTGTATTCTTTGTATTCTTTCAAAGAATACTTTTGCATATACATACCTGACATTTTTCAGTCGTCTGACTAGTTTGGGGTGACCTGCCACGAATTCCTCTCCGGTGCCAATGTTTTCATCTCAATGTAGCTTACAACGTACATCCTCATTTATTTGCTAGATGTAGTCCAATCTCTGTCTTTCTCTACAGCTCTTAGCCTCTACACCATGTAAGTCACACCCTGGTGTCGTAACAAACATTCTGTCAACCAGTCACTTCTTCTTTCAATGTTTTCAATTTATTGCTTTCCTCGACGACGGTGGACTGGTGAGGTAATGTTTCAGGAGGTTCTCCACTTCCTCATTCCTTACGTTACCAGTCTATCTAATTATCAATATTCTTCGGTAGCACCATATCTAAACTGTTTTGGTTCTCTTCTGCTCCAGTTTTCCCACAGTGCATGTTTCACTGCCATACAATGCTGTGCTCCAAACATACATTCTCAGAAATTTCTTCTTGAAAATGTGGCCTACGGTTGATATAGGTACATTTTCTTTAGGCAGGAATGCCATTTCTGCTTGTGCTGGTTTGTTTCTTATGTTCTCACTGCTCCGTCTGTTCGACTGATAAACTGACAGAAATGAAAAGTATTACACCATGAACACCTTGATAGAGCGCTATCAGACGTACTCCAATACATACACGCCTAAAAGAAATGTTGTTGGAAATTTTCTTCTTACTTGAGCCTATTTTCAGTACAGAAAACGACATTACCATTGTTGAAGAATGCAGTGAGTCCAATATCGCTGTCGAATGTGTCTAAAGTAAGTTAAATTTTCTATTCCGAGAACAACTCAATAACTGGTGTCAGGGACATGGGAGCAGACAGTTCATACAGGCAACTGCAGTGGAAGGACTTCAGAAAACGTAACGACGAGACCGACTCAGCAGTGCGGCGTGTAGGCTTTCACAAGGACTGCACCACGAGATGATCTTAGGATTGTTCGACTGGTTCAACGAATAGACGGACGACCACAGTGAAACCCGGGCAGAGGCTTCAAGCAGAGTGCTACCACGAATAGTCGGGGACGGATTACTGGCATCTAGGTTGTGAATCTGAGTTGCTAAGAGTTGTTTACCAATGACACCACACCACAGACAACATGGAATTGCCTTGCGTACAGCCACAGCCAGCTGGATCAATGAGTCGCATTCTGTGGCGTTCAGCGACGAGGCTTGCTTCTGCTTGTGGTGTTTACAAGGGAGACAGTGTGTTTGTAGACGATTTGATGAAATGGCGGAAGAAGGGAGATACTTGAAGTGCATACCTTTGAAATGGTTTCAATGATGGGGCAGAGAGTGACTTGTTAATTTTTTAAAGGAGACTGTACGGTCTCCAGTATGTTAGAAGAAGGTAAACCCTTTTGTCATATCTTCGACGACCGGGGACGAAATGGAGAATCCCTGTGAGTTAACGCAATATCCCACACTGCAGTTCACACCAAAATTGCCTTGAGGTATACATTGATCCTTGGCTGACCTGGAGGGGCCTCTAATTTGTCAACTATATGACCTGTCTGGCATGCATCATGAGTCTTGTGCATTCATTAGTAAGAGATTCAGAAGCTGTTTGGATCCAGGTCCCAATGTATACGCGAATCTATTCGTGCACACTGGGCTCACAACTCATACTGATATTGATGCAGACAGCAGTTTCAAATTCAATTACAGTTTAATCTATTTTCAGAAGATGGTGATCCACAAGTCGTAAATATATTGTGGACATCGAGATTTCTCGGAAAGAACAACTGATAAACTTTCTTTATTGAGCCAGTTTCGGTTCATCCAATTGGCAGTTGACATTACTATGTGACAGCAGTGACGAATTCATTGACTTTGGTACCTGAAGTCACTGATTTAATAGCATCTAGTATGATTGGAATGCTTTTATGAAGCTTATGAATGTTCAATAAAGAACTGTACCTACAGCTCTTGGCAGTAAATCATGAGGTTCTTCAAGAAAGGTTATTCATTTAATCTCAGCTACGTTGAACCGTCCCCTTAGAAAAATTATACATGACTGTGCTTAAACTGACACACAATATTTTTGGGGCAACGCAGTCTGACTTTCAAAAATCCCTACAAAAGAATGGCCCTGACTAATATTAACCTATACGTTTCACAAAAATTTTCGTTACTCGAACTACTGCATTACACCGAGTGCCACTACTGCCAGGTAAATAAAAGATTCAAACTACTAAAGCCACTAACTACTGATAGGCATAGTTAGGAAATGAAAGATTTTGATAGAGAACAAAAAATATGTTTACCTTAATAGTGTTCAAAAGTCATAATATATACAGCAAATTCACGACATCCATTCTTACAAATGTACTGTTTCTGATGGGCACACATCCAAATCATCTGCTCTCAAAAATCCGCCATCTCACTTCCCCACATCCACCACTGCTGGCGGCTCACCTCCAACTGCGCAAAGCTACATGCTGTTAACAGCCAACTGCCCAACACTACAATAGCAAATTCCAAATATGCCACCCAGTCACAGACTGCACACAGCACAGACAGTGATTTTTATACAGAGCGCTAAGTGGCGTTACCATAAAAAAACTAAACCGCCTACTTACATAGCCCCCATACTCCTCACAAAAAATTTTACAAGTTGTTTTTGGCAGTGGCCAATAGAGATTTGAAATTTTTTTTTCATAATTACAATAACAAAGAAATCAAATGCACACACTTATTGATATAGTGTTGTTCAAAACCTAAAATTTTCTCACAGTCCATAAAGACAGTCCTGATCGTTCATCACAGTAAAATTGCAGTGGTTTTCCCAAAATGTGAGCAGTAAAAGAGAATGCACACGGAAGTAGTAGATTTCCAGGCAGTCTTGAAGAAGTTGTGTTGTCCTTCCAACAGAAAGTCAGTGCTGACTCTTGACATTCAGACAGATAATGGGCTACAACAGAGCAAACCCACAGCAGAGTCAGTCGAAGTTTTGAAGAATATTGGTAGGTAGGTCATCATAGAGCAGACCCACTGTAGTCCTGGTAGAGAGTATGGTATTGGTGGGCCACAAGAGGTACAGACCCACTGCAGTCCTTGTAGAAATAATGGTATTGGTGGGTCATCATCAAAGGTGCAGACCCACTGTAGTCCTTGTAGAGACGGCCAACAGCCATCTGTTGTGACTGTGCAGGTGCACGATCACCATCGAAGAGTCTTGCGGAGAATATAGCAAGTCCATAAACCACCACTTCTGCACTCACAAAGTTTTTGGAATTGTCCTTAGATCCAGCAATTCTGTTAACCAGTCCTTTGCTGAATTATTAACACACATGTAAACACTAACAGTCCCAACTTCTCACATATTGTGCATTACTATGACCAACAGAAACATGTGCAGTGAAATGTAACTTAATTTGAAGAACTGGTGTCTATACAATTATAAATTTACAACATAAGAATACATTTACAAAGGTATAAAATACATCATTAAGGAACATAATAGTACATATAACATTTGTAGTAATACAGGCTTTACAAAAGAATAGAAATAGACATATACGTCGGTGTTACAGGAATTATGATATAAGTAAATAAATAAAATAATAAGAATAGATTTTGAAACATTAATTTCACACATGAGAATTGAAACAGAACAGAATGAATAATGTGTAAACATCTTTACAAAGAAAATGACATATTATAAATGAAAATTATATTGGAGGATAACAGTATTCCTCATCATAGTGAATGTAGCTTAGTACTAGAAAAAATTTACAACATAAATCTTATTAACTAAATACATACAGACAGGAAGAACACAAATACACAAGGGTACACAAACACGTAGTGGAGTAACACAAAGGAAAGGACAGGGTTGGTTTTACTACAGTAATTTGCAAACAAAACTTTCTTTACTTCTTGGAGATCTCTCTTCGTTCATCATTATTTCCAAAAAGTCCTATCTATACCTGCTTTCTGTATTCTATTCATCCTCTTTTAAAATAATTATTCTTCATTGTACAATGCTCATTTTTGTCCAAATATTTTTCATATAACTTCTCAATGCATTCTTTCCCTATTCTTCATAGTTAGTTTCTTATATAATATCCCCCCTCTTAAGCTAACTTAAATCTTCTGAGCTCAGATGCTAAACTAAGGGACGAGCCACTGCAGCAGTACAAAACAATTAACACAAACAGCAATGCAAAAAAATGCAAACTAGTAATGCAAGCAGCATCAAATCTAAATTAACAGAGCAATTGCAATATTACAACTAATATAAGGCAATGTGAAGCAAACAATAAAAATAAATCATTAGTAAAACTGGCTTAACAGAGTAATACAAAGTCAAATGTAGTAGCACTATGCCTGGCAAGCAGCAGCAGCAAATGCAGTAACTTATAGCTAAACATGACAATAATCAAGCAGAAAAAATATTACAGTAAAAATGGCCATGTTTACTACCTATGTCACATCTTAACACTAGAGTGATGCATCACCTTGATTTATCTACAAAACAAGTTACCCAGTCATTGACAAAAATTATGTATGCAATTCCTGTGAAGGGAAATGTCTTTTTGTGCACCCTTGTTTTTTATGTAGACCATAAAATGGTTATTTACTGGATCTGTAGGCATAAAATATCAATATTAGTACATCTATTAAATTTTATTTTAACCAATGCTGCAGTGCAGCTAGAAAGGAGATAGTAAACGAAATGAGCAAATATATATATATATATATATATATATATATATATATATATATATATATATATATATATAAGCAACATATGAAATGTCCCCTTAGAAAAATTATACATGACTGTGCCTAAACTGACACACAATATTTTTGGCGCAACGCAATCTGACTTTCAAAAATCCCTACAAAAGAATGGCCCTGACTAACATTAACCTATACATTTCACAAATCACTTACCTCACAAAAACCTTCGTTCCTCGAACTACTGCAATACAGTGAGCACCACTACTGCCAGCTAAATAAAAGATTCAAACTACAGAAGGCACTAATTATTGATAGGCATAGTTAGCAAATAAAAGATTGTGATAGAGAACAAACAATGTGTTTACCTTAATAGTATTCAAAAGTCACAATATATACAGCAGTTCATGACATCGATTCTTACAAATGTACTGTTTCTGATGGACACACGTCCAAATCATCTGCTCTCAAAAATCCGCCATCTCACTTCCCCACATCCACCACTGCTGGCGGCTCACCTCCAACTTCGCAACGCTACATGCTGTTAACAGCCAACTGCCCAACACTACAATAGCAAATTCCAACAATGCCACCCAGCCACAGACTGCACACAGCACAGCCAGTGATTTTTATACAGAGCACTAAGTGGCCTTACCATTAAAAAAAACCTAAACAGCCTACTTACAACGTGAATAGCCCCTCCACACCTCCCCCCCTCTGCCCCCATACTTTGAACCTAGTCGATGTGGAGTGTCTAGCCTTTCTCAGCGACAGATCTAGGCTATACTGTAGGCACAACCACAAATAAAGGGTATGTGTGGAGACCCAAGACTAACCAATGGGTCCTGAAGAAGGGCAGCAGCATTTCCAATTGTTGCAAGATAACAAACTCCTAACTGTAGCCTACAATTCCTTACAGCGCTCATACTACTAACGGCTGAAAACAAGGGGAAACGAAACCTGTTTGTTTTCGTGGGGACATGCAGCTCTACTCTGTCTTAACGTTGATGGCACCATTCTCAGTAAAATATTTCGGAGTAAAGTAGTACCCACTTCGGGTGTCTGGGGTGATTTCTGAGGAATATTTCATGAGGGAAAACAAAACCGGCAGTCTACAGAGTGGTGCATGTATGGAGCCTATATTGGTGTAGGTAGACTGAGTATATCTAATAATGAATAAGAAAAAAAGGATGGAAGGTAAACTACTAAGACCAACGTAGCAAAGGCATTATCGAATCCACGACAGACACGAAACCAGCGCGCACCAAAATAGTACAAGTTTATATGCAAACTAGTTGCGCAAATGGTGAAAGGAAATGTGATGAAATAAAACAAAGTATTCTGTTGAAGGAAAGAAAAATTTAATTGTGATAGGGACTGGAATTTGATAGTAGGAGAAGAAAGGGAGGGGGGGGGGGGGAGGAAGGGGGGTGAGTAATGAAAGAGGAAGATGCCTAGTTGAGTTTTGCACACAACACAATATATTCGACGCTGACTCATTGTTTAGAGTCACATTAGAAGACTGTAAACAGGTAAGAGACATGGAGACGCTAGGAGATTTTAAACTCGTTATGTAGTGGTAAGACAGACACTTCTAAACCAGATTTCAAACTGTAATACGTTTCCAGGGACAAATGTCTTCAAACTGCAATATGTTTCCAGGAGCAGATGTAGACTCAGACCATAGTTTACTGGATGTGAACTGCAGCTAAAAAGAAATTAAAATTTCGTGAAATGAAGAAGGTGTAGCGTGGATAAACTTAAACAATCATAGGTTGTTGGAGAGTTGCAGAGGGAGAGCTAAATAACAACCGAGGGAAAAAGGAGATCTACTAGGTAACGGTTCCAGTCCTAGTAGAAATCCTTGGATATCACGTCAGACGTCGAACTGAAGGGGAAAATATGAAAGTGTAGTGAATGAAACAGACGAAGTGGAAATGCAGACATCAAAGAAATAATATCAACTAAAACCACAGAAATGCAAAACAGGGACTGCTACACTATGAACGAAAGGCTATAGAAGCTTGCATAACAAGGGTAGAGGTCGTTGCCACACATTCGAAAGTTAAAGAGACCTTAACAGAAAAGAGAATAGCTGTATGAAAATCACGAGGTCTGATGCGAAGCTAGTACCAAACAAACAATAGAAATACGAATGCTTGTGGAAGTACAGATTGAGATGAAACCGAAGGTAACGTTACAGAAAGGGGAGGGGAAGTAGATGAGGATAGGATAGGAAATACGATACTGTGAGAAGAATTTTACAGAGCGCTGAATGATCTAAGAGGAAGCAAGGCGTTTGGGGTAAATAAGATTTCCTCAGAATTATTGAAATCCTTGTGATAGTCAGTCATGACAATAATTCTCCACCTGGTATGCAAAATACGTGAGACAGGCGATATACCCCCACACTTCAAGAAGAAAGTAGTAATTCTGCTTTCAAAGGAGAAAGATTGTGATGGGTGTGCTTACTACCAAACTATTAGTTCAATAAATCGTGGTTGCAAAATACTGACAGCAATTATATACTCACAAGAATGGAAAAAAACTTGTAGAACTGAACTTGGGGAATAACTGTTTGGTTTTTCGGATAAGTGCAAAAATACACAACCCATGACTCTTCTCAGAAGACAGATTGACGAAATTCAGACACACATTTATAGGATTTGTTCATTTAGAGCAAGCGTTTGACTTGAATGCACTCTTTGTAAATACGAATGTAGCAGAGATAACATAAAGCTTATTTACAACTTGTACGGAAACCGGACTGCAGTGGCAAGAGCCGAAGGGCGTGAAAGGGACTAGTTGAGAACGGAATGAAACAGTGTTGTAACATAAACCGGTGTCATTCAGTCTGTAAATTGAGCGAGCTGTGAAGGAAACCAAGGAGAAATTTTCAAAACGAATTAAAGTTCATGGAGAAAAATAAGAACTTTAAGCTAATGGTAAGTCTTTCAGGTTCTGTGGTCGCGTTCCTTGAATGGTTTCCGTTCCCAACGTTTCGTCCAGAAGAGCTCTGTACTTCTCTGTACATCTTCAGACGTGCTCCATGTCCTGATGAGTCGGCAAGGCTCAGCGGAACTAGCAGCATCTCATCCAGCGCATCTCTGAACAAAATCTTAAGGAACACAAAAATGTCATGGACCTAGACTACACAACCCAGAAGTCTTACAAGCACGTAAGATGTCCAGTAGCGGAAGCCTTCTTTCTATGAAAACTTTGAAGTTTGCAGAGGGCACAGCATTTAGCCAAAGGCAGCAATAGAGTTGAAGAGCAGTTGAACAGAGTGAATAGTCTCTTCAAAAGAGATTATAAGGTGAACACCTACAAAATTAAAGCTATTAAAATTGAATTTAATTGAACTAAATTAGGCGTTGCTGACGGAATTAGATTAGGACACCAGACACTACAAGAAGAAGATGAGTTTTGTCACTTAAACATTAAAATAACTAACGATGATCACAGTAAGAAGATTATAAAAGGCATATGGCCTAAAACAAGAAAATCATTTCTGAAAATGAGGAATTTATTAACATCTAACAAAAAAGTGATTAGAATGGCTTTTCTGAATGCATTTATCTGCAGTAGAGCCGCACACGGAAGCGAATCGTGAATTGTGAACAGTTTAGACAGGGAGAGAATAGACGAAGATTTCGAAATACGGTACTAAAAAAAAAAGAATGCTGAAGATTAGATACGTAGACCGAATAACTGATGAGGCGTTCTGTGTCGTATAGGAAAAAAAAAAATCGTAGCACAGAAATTCTTTCAACCCATATGTGGCATACAGCAATCCAGTGCTTAACAGTATTGATTAAAAACAGTCTTGGTTGCAATTTTAGTTTTTTATTTTTCAACGACACTTTTCGCCTAATTTAGGCAACTTCAAGTTATCCTCATAACGAACAGAGAACAAATACATCTATTTAAGAATCGTGATTGCGTTGTGCAGACTTGGATAACTTAAAAGCATGTATAAATAGATCGAATACTGAAAGAGCAAATACCGTACTTGGTATTTCTTAGGAATCCTTCAGTCAGTGTAGAAAAGGGCATCTGCGAATATATCAGGCCAACATCGCCTTCGTTAAACTAAGTGAAAACTAGAAATATAAAATAGTAAAATCAGATAAAAATTCACCAGTGATCGGACACTCAGAAATCATATTGCCGAAGCCTTATAAGGCCTTACCTTTTCTAAATGGACGCGAGTGACACGAAGATCAGCATAACGGGTTCCCGTTCACAGGAGAGGGTTGTGTGCTAGTACTGAAGCGTAATCCAGAATGACCTCAATAGGTGACGCTGCCATGTAGCAGTGATAAGAATTAGAGATCGTAAACTGGATATACATACCCACTAAAACTTTATAAATGTAATGCACATGTAACATTGATAAGATGGAATTACTAGGGGCAACACCTGTCCAATAACTTATCCTAAAATTTTGACGAAGTAAAATATAAATGAAGGCGGTAAATTTAAAATGAGGAAACAAGGTATAAAATACAACACACAGATGCAGTACATAAACAGATTTTACGTATGATATACCACTGGAACGAGAACATTAAAAACACAGGACCGTAATTTCAGATAAAGAGGCTGCCCATATAACACTCAGTACTGCGTCATTCGGAGCTAGAACTTCTAACAAGAAAACTTTTTTTTATAAAATACAAGTAAAATTATTGGCCTTAAAAAATACACATCAACGTGGAAGATGGACGTTATGCGGGTAAACTCCCCCCCCCCCTTTTTAAAGCTACATTGGAATGTGTAAAATGCATCATCATTTAAAGCGACAAACTCGCAAGTATCCTATTTGATTCAAAAACCCTAATGACTTGGCTAACAAGACGACATAAGACCAGAGAGGAACAGGTTTCATATTTAGCCAGAATTAAGAGAGCTCCAGGATTACGTTAATAACACCGATTTCATAACTTCTGAAAAGGCCTGCTTGGCGCCAAATATTTGGCAGTTAAGGAGAGACAAATCTTTGTCTTCCATATGCTTAAATATTCCAGTTTCTTCCAAAATGTTTGACTTCTTATCCTTTTGCGCAAAATGCCAAATCACAAGATTTTGTACTTGCAGAGGACTATGGCCTCTGGCTTTAAGGTGTTGGGCAAAGGCAGAGCTCTGTTTTACCTGTCCCCATCTATTAATAAGATATTTTTGCAATCTAATGTTAAACGTTCTGCCTGTTTGTCCAACATATCCTGCATTACAATTGCGACACTCCGGTAGATATACACCCAGAGCCCTGTTTTACCTGTCCCCATCTATTAATAAGATATTCTTGCAATCTAATGTTGAAGGTTCTGCCTGTTTCTCCCACATATCCTACATTACAATCGCGACACTCCAGCAGATATACCCCCCGATGCCAAAAGGTTGTTCTTTTTTAGGTGATTCACTGTGTATGTACATAAAGTGGAGATTGGTAGCCACGGAAAATACAACTTACTAACAGAAAGGATCGGGTGATAGAACATATTCTGAGGGACAGGCTAATTTGGTAGTGGAGGGAAGCGCCGGGGTTGGGACTGCAGAGGGAGGTCAAGATATGAGTACAGTAAATAGATTCAAATCGATGCAGTTTTACAGCGTTTGTGCTTCCACAAGGTAGACTAGCATGGAGAGCTTCGTGAAACCACTGTCCCGACGGAAGAACGCAAAGACAACATGTGATAAAGATAGCCTCCAATGTTTGATAAGTATCGGATGATGTTTCATTTTACGAGAGGTGTGTAGTGAGTAATGCAACGCATTTGTTTCCGAAACCGGGCTGGTCTTACCCAGGACTTCAGTACATCACATTTTTCCCACCCTTTTGGCTACAAAGCCCAATTTTTAACATAATCACCGTTTCAATGCGACGGCCTTGCGCCGCCTTACTTTTGCAGAGCGGAGTGCTGCGAGGCGTCCGGGAAGAGAGGCCATGAGGCTCTGAGAGGAACCAACAGCAGCGCTGAGCCATGCCGAATGCAGTGCCATGGGCAGCTGCGCTCGGTTTATCGAATGAGGATCCATGACGGGAATAGTCCGATCGAGGTGGTCCCAAAGAGTCACGACTGGGTTTAAATCCGGGAAGTTCGGTACCCAGAGGAGTGCAGTAAAAGCATCCTGGTGTTAGGCACCATATGGCACGTTGCGTTGTCGTGCTAGTGGATGGTATAGTGCCAACGAAACACAAACTGCATATAGGGGTGGACAAGACCCCCAAGGGTAGATGCATACTTGTGGTGATTTATTGTGCCCTCCAGAACGACAAGATCATCCAGGAAGGCCACTATAACATACCCCAGACCACATCGCTCCCCCCTCCGGCCTGGACTTATAACCACTCAGTACACTTCCAACTAATTAGGTCTTAAATGAACTATGTTTTTAAGTTTCCTGTTGCGCGGTAAAGACATCTATCTACTCCGAAGAATAAATGAAATCCATGTAATGTAGGTACGGTTATAGCTGATTCAAATATTCGCCATGCCATTACATACTTTAGCACTATTACAATACAGCCATTTCTCAGCACAAGAATTGCAGCGAGATTTTTTGCTCGACTCTGTCTGTCTCTCTCTCTCTCTCTCTCTCTCTCTCTCTCTCTCTCTCTCTCTCACACACACACACACACACACATACACACGCACACATTCTCTCCCTCTGCGTCTCAACATTCCCATACGTTCAGCTCTCACTGAACTGAAGGGCTGGTTCTCTTGCGCATCAAGCGATATGCAAGTGTCAGTTCATTATTTTCTGTGACAATATCGCATCGCCCAGGCTCAACCAACGTGTGTACTTGCAACTACCTTACAACTACCACTTATTTAACTTTACATTCTTTCACATCATACAAACATTAGGACACTTGTTTAAAACGTTTGATTCACATAAAAAGATAAATTGGAAATCAAAATTGCAAGGAAAAAATTTGATAGCCTACAGAGATGTTGTTCTACAGACTCTTCCGGTGACTATGGCTCCAGAAGTTTGACATCGTACTCGCCATCTATTAGATGTAGCATAAAAAGTGATTCATCTGAAAAGGCCAAATGTAGCCATTCTTTGGACCTCCAATTGCGGTATTGGAGAGCAAATTCCAGCCTTTGTTGCCAAATAACCACACTTAGCATTGGTGTACGAACCACGTGCCTGCTGAGGATGCCCGCATGCAGCAAGGTTCGCTAAAATATCGTTGAGGAGACACTGTTGACAGCCCGTTCGTTCATCAGGGCGGTCAGCTGCACATTAGTTGCAAGTTTGTTCGCCCGTACATATCTTTATACATGTTGTTCAACTCTTTCAACCGTGGGCCATGATGCAGCGTAGTTACCTCGGCACCGCTTTTGGATAACACCATTTTACTATGCACAGTTTACAGACTTATCACTTTCGGAAGCGCTTCTACTCTATGCCGGAAAGCCAATTATCATGATGTTTTGGACGTAAAATAAATCGCCTCGTGTTTGCATTTCAACGACTGTACTGTTATTTGTTTTTTAAACTGCAGCCGACAAAACAGAACTTTCCACTCGCATACCATTTACAGTGCAAAAACAAATTGATTACAGATTCTAGACCTCTACCAGATGTCGCTGCGGACGTTACACTTAAAATTATGGCGTACACTGTCTTGCGACACTACTGTACATCAAAACTTCTACCCGTCTGGCCACTAGATCTCACTGGGCAGTCATCGTATGACGTACGATTTTCGGAAGCGGGTCGTTCAGCATTCTATTCAAAAGTGATGTGAAGGTGACCTTTTTTTTGGATAGTAGGTGGTTAGAGGAACGATGGATGACATCCGAAGTTGTGATCTTACGGTAAGTGTCACTCAGTCTATGCTGATTCCATACAACAGACTGGTAAACACATGCATCTTCGCTGCCATGGGTCACGCTAGCAGTAATAGTCATGTGGCGGTCTGTTATCATTTCTACACCATCTACAGTGCTCCAAACCGATCCGTATCTTCTTATAAGGGGTTACCAGTAATTTGTCCACTGACGTTACACACACTAGTGTGACTCGCCTACGGTTTCAGTGCGTATACTGTCCCGCTCATCCGAAGTGTAGGCCAGACAGCCTACATCTGCCAAGTAAGGGCTGTATGTCCCCCCCGTTACAAGAATGGACGTATGTAGATCTGCGTTATTCGCTGTTTATTTATATCTGACTTGACACTTCAGAGTGTTCGTATCAGTAGTTTCAACCGTCTAGCTGTGTACGCTGGAAAGTCTCGAGCATTCGCGGTTGACTGGCAACTATAATGGCGCCCCATTTTTCGGCAAGCGTATCCCCGTGACTAGAACACATTAAAAACAAGTTCTAACCATGTGTTGCTCCGAAAGTTTTAAAATAATGTCAATTCAATATATACATTACTGCCACTTCCAGCATACAGAGTAAATTCGACACTGTGACATATTAAATCCAGATAGCAGCTATCTCTCTAGAATAGTATCTTCACTATAAACAGCCGGCCGGTGTGGCCGAACGGTTGAAGGCCCTTCAGTCTGGAGCCGCGCTACCACTACGGTCGCAGGTTCGAATGCTGCCTAGGGCATGTATGTCTGTGATGTCCTTAGGTTAGTTAGATTTTGGTAGTTCTAATTCTAGGGGACTGATGACCTCAGATGTTAAGTCCCATAGTGCTCAGAGCAATTTGAACCACTATGAATACAGAAAGCACCCAAAGACTCCAGTAATTCTAGTAACGGAGTGTCACCGGACACAGAAATTACCACTACGAAGGAACTCTGGTCGCTAGAAGCAAGGAAAAAAATTCACCTGAGTGGATAAGCTGTGACACGCAAGCAAGTAAACCAGTAGTTTGGGCTCCCCAGACAGCAGGACATCTGGAATTTACTATCTACAAAATCGAGCTATGAGTTTCTAGATTAAAAGGGAAAAGAAAACAACGCTACATATGTGTCAAAGGCAAATACACACCATCGCTACGAAGCATTCGCTGAGGCAATTACATCAACGTTAAACTAGGAAGTAGCAAAATTAAACGAAATACGCTGATCCTCTTTGCATCACCTTTTTTCTCTCTGTCAGTCTTTGAGTAACGAGCAACAACCAAATTTCGGTCGAACGAGTGTTTTGCAAACTACCCCCTTCTTGGGTCAACACAGGATTCTATCGAAAAATCTTAGTGTGTTATTACAATTATTTTTACGTGGCCATTCATTTTTAAATTGCATTATACGCATTCTCTGAGGTAAATAATGGATTATTTTTATTTTTATTGTTAGCTTCCAACCCCTGCACAAAGCGTCAATCTTCTGCAGCACATCCTGCAGTTCGCTACAATTTTCTAGCTTTACAATTCCTCTCTACACAGCATCGCTATACGCGAACGGTGTCATATACGTGCACAGGGTGTCCAAATATTCAATGCTCAAATTGGAGGATATTACGACGGAGCAATTAGGTGTCGGAAATGCTCGTTGACTGAGCACACTAAGATTGATTTAAAGTTCATAGTGTTGTCCTGACGTTCATATTGAGTCAGAAAACAGCGCGTAGCGCCGGAGTATCTGCTTGATAGTCACAGTACATAACATGGAACGTTACAAATGGGGACAAATCGAGTAGTGCACTCCATTAGAATTTTTCTCTGGGAATACGTGAAAACTGAAGTGTATTTTACCACTGAGGACTCTGCGGAGAAAGTAGTGGCAAGATTTCTTCCAGCGACAACATAGACATAGAATTCGTCATACCTTTTCCATCAAGCCCCAGATTTCCTGTTACATCCATACAGAATCTCCATTTAAGTTAAAAATGCTCATTTAAACATCTATTGTAATATAGATTAAGGGAATAAATGACTGAAACACATCTAAAACTGTTGACTTCTCATTCTGGATACTCCCTGCTGACTCAGTACGCATTTCCAACATTTTTATTTATTCCTGCCTTCTATTAACTCCATTTCATTCTACTTTCTTTCTCTGTTCATCTCCTCCTCCCCCTCTTTCACCCAAAGTATTTGTTTCCACATAGTAATTAAGTGTGGTTGAAATCGATTCTGGGCCTTAGGAAGATGTGCATTCTGATATTTATATATATATACTTGACTATCTGCGATTTTACACTGTACGAGGTCTGAGAGGATGTTCAACTTACAAGGCCTGACAAGAATGTGGAAACACCGTGAAAAATGCGTACTTGAAGATGAATGCAGATTCTAGAAAAGTCTGCATAGGGCAGCGTTTTATTTGACCAATGGCACCTGTGTAATATCCTCAATACACTTCAAACGTCAATAATGGTGAAACAGTGTTCTGTTAGACGTGAGTATTATGTCAGAACTAAGTGTGCAACATCCCACAGTGTGTGAGACTGGGAAACCTAACACGGGAATAGACCTATCGGGACACCCCTTAGAACCACGTTAACACTAAATTTCGCTACTGAGCTACTATCTTGAAATGCCCTAACACAGGATCATAAGGTGAGAAATTGCAATATCCTACTACATAACTATCCCTTCAATCAACAGAATAAATCAGGGATTTGAAGATAATTACTTGATTCTTCAAATAAAAGTTTAAATGAAACACAAACCGGTTATTTATTACATTAAACAATTAAAAAGTATGGACATCAACATTCTATGAATGTAAAGTTCATTGCTAACGACAACAAAAAAGTCAGGCAAGAGGAGCGATGGTTACTATAGCTTTGCTGTACATTGAACCATAAATCCAATCCGGCTCAACGATTAATTTAGAAATTCTAGTGGTCATGAAAGAAGGTTGTATACGTGGAAGAACCCTGGAGATACTAAAAGGTATCAGATAGATTATATAATGGTAAGACAGAGATTTAGGAACCAGGTTTTAAGTTGTAAGACATTTCCAGGGGCAGATGTGGACTCTGACCACAATCTATTGGTTATGACCTGTAGATTAAAACTGAAGAAACTGCAAAAATGTGGGAAATTAAGGAGATGGGACCTGGATAAACTGAAAGAACCAGAGGTTGTACAGAGTTTCAGAGAGAGCATAAGGGAACAATTGACAGGAATAGGGGAAAGAAATACAGTAGAAGAAGAATGGGTAGCTCTGAGGGATGTAGTAGTGAAGGCAGCAGAGGATAAAGTAGGTACAAAGACGAGGGCTGCTAGAAATCCTTGGGTAACAGAAGAAATATTGAATTTAATTGATGAAAGGAGAAAATATAAAAATGCAGTAAATGAAGCAGGCAAAAAGGAATACAAACGTCTCAAAAATGAGATCGACAGGAAGTGCAAAATGGCTAAACAGGGATGGCTAGAGGACAAATGTAAGGATGTAGAAGCTTATCTCACTAGGGGTAAGATAGATACTGCCTACAGGAAAATTAAAGAGACCTTTGGAGAAAAGAGAACCACGTGTATGAATATCAAGAGCTCAGATGGCAGCCCAGTTCTAAGCAAAGAAGGGAAAGCAGAAAGGTGGAAGAAGTATATAGAGGGTCTATACAAGGGCGATGTACTTGAGTACAATATTATGGAAATGGAAGAGGATGTAGATGAAGACGAAATGGGAGATACGATACTGCGTGAAGAGTTTGACAGAGCACTGAAAGACCTGAGTCGAAACAAGGCCCCCGGAGTAGACAACATTCCATTAGAACTACTGACGGCCTTGGGAGAGCCAGTCATGACAAAACTCTACCAGCTGGTGAGCAAGATGTATGAGACAGGCGAAATACCCTCAGACTTCAAGAAGAATATAATAATTCCAATCCCAAAGAAAGCAGGTGCTGACAGATGTGAAAATTACCGAAGTATCAGTTTAATAAGCCACGACTGCAAAATACTAACGCGAATTCTTTACAGACGAATGGAAAAACTGGTAGATGCAGACCTCGGGGAAGATCAGTTTGGATTCCGTCGAAATGTTGGAACACGTGAGGCAATACTGACCTTACGACTTATCTTAGAAGAAAGATTAAGAAAAGGGAAACCTACGTTTCTAGCATTTGTAGACTTAGAGAAAGCTTTTGACAATGTTGACTGGAATACTCTTTTTCAAATTCTAAAGGTGGCAGGGGTAAAATACAGGGAGCGAAAGGCTATTTATAATTTGTACAGAAACCAGATGGCAGTAATAAGAGTCGAGGGGCATGAAAGGGAAGCAGTGGTTGGGAAAGGAGTGAGACAGGGTTGTAGCCTCTCCCCGATATTATTCAATCTGTATATTGAGCAAGCAGTAAAGGAAACAAAAGAAAAATTTGGAGTAGGTATTAAAATTCATGGAGACGAAGTAAAAACTTTGAGGTTCGCCGATGACATTGTAATTCTGTCAGAGACGGCAAAGGACTTGGAAGAGCAGTTGAACGGAATGGACAGTGTCTTGAAAGGAGGATATAAGATGAACATTAACAAAAGCAAAACGAGGATAATGGAATGTAGTCAAATTAAATCGGGTGATGCTGAGGGAATTAGATTAGGAAATGAGACCCTTAAAGTAGTAAAGGAGTTTTGCTATTTAGGAAGTAAAATAACTGATGATGGTCGAAGTAGAGAGGATATAAAATGTAGACTGGCAATGGCAAGGAAAGCGTTTCTGAAGAACAGAAATTTGTTAACATCGAATATAGATTTATGTATCAGGAATTCGTTTCTGAAAGTATTTGTTTGGAGTGTAGCCATGTATGGAAGTGAAACATGGACGATAACTAGTTTGGACCAGAAGAGAATAGAAGCTTTCGAAATGTGGTGCTACAGAAGAATACTGAAGATAAGGTGGATAGATCACGTAACTAATGAGGAGGTATTGAATAGGATTGGGGAGAAGAGAAGTTTGTGGCACAACTTGACTAGAAGAAAGGATCGGTTGGTAGGACATGTTTTGAGGCATCAAGGGATCACAAATTTAGCATTGGAGGGCAGCGTGGAGGGTAAAAATCGTAGAGGGAGACCGAGAGATGAGTACACTAAGCAGATTCAGAAGGATGTAGGTTGCAGTAGGTACTGGGAGATGAAGCAGCTTGCACAGGATAGAGTAGCATGGAGAGCTGCATCAAACCAGTCTCAGGACTGAAGACAACAACAACAACAGTGGTCGACTTAATATCACATCAAATGAAACTAAGGCATGAGTCGTGTTTAATGGAGCTGTGGTAAGTGTACGCTTCCTCTCTAAACACTGATCCCCGTCTAGGGAGCCGTGCTGCTGTATACTCTGGCCAGTTTGCTGTGGCGGTAAGTCGGAGGACCCTGGTCGTAGTGACGAATCAGAATCTCACTCGTCAGGACTCGAACACCTCCTGGCCCCACTATGTCTCGAATCGACGACCTGTCTAAATCCACTAACAAACCACGAATCTCCCTTTTTCTTCCACCAGCTCCCGACTCGGCAGTTTGCGCCGATCTGGCCGCAAATGCCAGTCAGGGAAAAAGTTACTCTTTTGGGCTAATTGTGTGTCAGTGCCATATTTAACAAATTTCCACCCCGGAATGTCGTCAGTAACATGACAATCAGAGCACATCTTCCTCGCTAGCTTGTTCTAGAAATTCTCGTTTGACGTCAGCTGGCGATGGGCGAATCAGAGCGTATAACACTTCTGTATTCCCTGAGACCAATCCACATTCCAAGACTGGTACTTTTCCTCCATAAATTGTGGTGACCCAGCAAGCACTTGAAATTATTGCCCTCGTCCATCTCAATTCGAGTTGTGCCACAGGCCGCTAAAATCAACTTAGTGAAAAGGACGGGTAGATTCCGTGAGCTTCCGTCGATGGCCACTTGACGCGCGCAAGCCAGCACAAAGCTCTGGTTGCCCAAGATACACCTGCTACTTCCAGAGCAGTGTCCGTGCTTTGCATTTCTCACATATTTACAGACTGGAACTATTAGCTCCCTTACCGACGGTCGCCGAAATTCTTTAAATATTTTTGTTTCTGTCTTTGTAAGTAAAAACCGCCTTTTCTTGCTGCACTATTTTTTATTTCGCCCTTTTCACTTTAAGGCATCATCATTGGGATCTAGAATAATACCACTGATGATGCCTTAAAGTGAAAAAGGCGAAATGCGTCTGGGAAAAATAAAATACAGTGCAGCAAGGAAAGGTGGTTTATATTTACAAAACAAATATTTCTGTGCTTGCTGTGGAGGGTGGCTATGCAAAAACAAACTCGTTTACAAAACGAGACTCTAACTACGAGGATAAGTCAATTATTATCCACAATTTAGTTATATGTTTGTTTATTTTGGTGGTACTGCTGTGTTACGTTGATGACGCATGCTTTGTCTGTTTGTTGTTATATCTTTGCTATTTTCAAGCTGCAAGGTTAGTTTCATTATCGCTGCCGTGCTGTTTATCATGGCTGCTCCGTTGTCTATTTGCATCAAAGAAGAGCAACGTTCAGTGATCTGTTTTTTGTGGTCGGAAGGCGTATGAGGGTCCGAAATTCATCGAAGACTTTCGGTACAGTATGGGAACAGTGTTTCTTCACAACGGAGTGTCTACGAATGAATTGAAAAATTCCGAAATGGCCGCACAGGTGTTACGCACGTTGAAGGAGCCGGACGACCGTTTACCGCCACATATGACGAAACTATTAAGCGTTCACGTGAAATGATTCTCTTAGACAGACGATTAACTATTGACGAAGTGGCACATTGTCTGCAAATTAGTCACGGTTCTACCTACGTGATGATCCACCACAGATTTGGGTTTCAAAAAGTTTGTGCAAGATGTGTCCCAAAACAACTCACACAGTTGCATAAACAAACGCGCTTGGACATCTGCGAAAAACAGTTGGATCGCTATGGTAACAAAGAGGACAAGTTCACAGACAGGATCGTTACTGGTGACGAAACATGGATCCATCATTTCGAGCCGGAGGGTAAACGGCAGAGTGTGGAATGGAAACATCCAAATGCGCCGTGCAAGAAAAAGTTCAAGACCCAACCGTCCGAAGGAAAATTGATTCTTAAGGTTTTTTTGGGACGCACAAGGTCCATTACTGGAACATTGTGGGGAAAGGGGCATAACAATAAACAGTGTACGTTACAGTGAGACGCTTAATGCCCGGGTAAAGCCTGTAATTCGAAGCAAGGATTGTTGTCAAAAGGTGTTGTGTTGCTGCACGACAATGCCCGTCTGCATACTGCTGCTCACACTGCTGAAACATACATGCATACATATATCCATTAATCCTTGTTCCATAGATCATGAATACGACATTTCGTAACGATGTGGAACGTGTCAATTTAACATAAGTTTTTCTTACTCAAAATAATTAATTAATTTTTTTTACAGTTACTACTTCATATCTAAAATTCGTCTATTGAGTAGAAGGAGTTGTCATTTAGAAATTGTTTTAATTTGCTTTTGAATTTTGGTTGGCTTTCTGTCAGACTTTTAACACTATTTGGCAATTGACCAAAGATTTTTGTGGCTGCATTATTCCCTTCTTTCTTTGCCAAAGTGAGATTTAATCCAGAATAGCAGATATCATCCTTTCTATTATTGTAGAAGCTATGCACTTCGCTGTTTTTTTGAATAGGGATGGGTTATTAATGACAAATTTCGTAAGTGAATATATGTATTGCGAAGGTACTGTGAATGTCCCGAGTTCCTAAATTAGTGGCTGAAGGTGATCTTGGGTGGGCTCCAGCTATTATTCTGATTACACGCTTCTGTGCAATGAATATTTTCTCTCTTGATGACGAATCGCCTCAAAATATGACGCCATATGAAAGCAGCGAATGAAAATAGGCACAGTAGGCTAATTTACTGGTGTGTTTGTCACCAAAAATTGCAATAACCATAATAGCGGAACCTAACCGTTTCAGCAGATCATCGATGTGTTGAGCAATTCGGCGGTACGTCCACCCGGCCTCCCGCATGCCCACCATACGCCCTCGCTCAAAGTCCGACAACTGCACATACGGTTCACGTCCACGCTGTCGCGGCATGCTACCAGTGTTAAAGACTGCGATGGAGCTCCGTATGCCACGGCAAACTGGCTGACACTGACGGCGGCGGTGCACAAATGCTGCGCAGCTAGCGCCATTCGACGGCCAACACCGCGGTTCCTCGTGTGTCCGCTGTGCCGTGCGTGTGATCATTGCTTGTACAGCCCTCTCGCAGTGTCCGGAGCAAGTATGGTGGGTCTGACACACCGGTGACAATGTGTTCTTTTTTCCATTTCCAGGAGTGTAATTACGAAGTGTCGTAGTCATGATCTATGGAACAGGTACTAATCTAATCTCTAATCTAATCTGAACTTTATTATTATTAGTAGTAGCACTGTTGCTTTTATTATTATTATTTTATTTTGTTAGTCTGCCTTTTTTAAAACCATGACAGGGTTACAGCCATTGTGACAAGTTTTGCTCAAGCCAGATATATTGGATCATATAATTGTGGCTACCTCGACTTTTATCTGACAAGTAGCACCAGCGAAAACCCACATGTGAGAGATAAATGGGAGATCTATCTGAGTCTGAGATAAATCGAGGATCAGGAATACCCCTGAGACCCAGCTGCTCCGGATTTGTGTCGATATTGCTTGTCTCCCAGTTGCATGCCTAATTTCTTTTAGTCTTTCTTGACGTTCATGTATCGTGGCTTTATTGTTTTCGGTTTGGAGTGGAATGTGTTGAAAATGCGCTCCTTTCACTTGGAATCATTCATTCATATCACATGAACCTGCAAGTCGTCTGTAACACTTGCGCTTGTACGTTCTTCAACTTGGAATATATGTCTGTTTTCTCTGCTCTTAAGGTGATCGCATTTTTCAAGCTTGTACCCACTGTACTGTGTAAAATCTTTCTACCTTTCGAATTTCGCTAGTAAGCAGTTCTCACAGACGATAAGACACTCGCGTGAATATAGACACGATGATCTCTGGGAGCGTGCCAGGGATAAGTCCCTGCAGTCGCGCTCTCCTCTGTGCCCTCGGTGGCTCAGATGGATAGAGCGTCTGCCATGTAAGTAGGAAATCCCGGGTTCGTGTCCCGGTCGGGGCTAACATTTTCAGCACGTCCCTAATGAAGTACATCAACGCCTGTTTGCAGCTAGGGTGTCCATTTAATTATCGTTTCATTTCTAGCAAAGCTACATGGTCATCTACGGTAACTGTTCTTTCGGGAACACATACTATCGTCAAGTATAAGTATTGCTTTCAACATTTATATGATATCTTATTTTTACAGTGTACGGATCTGATGACAACGGTTTATACAACTATTTTTCACTAAGTTACTTTGTTTTCCTAGATGAACTATGATACATTGTGTAAGTAGCCTGTTGGTATGTTGGCAGCGCAACAGACGGTGTTAATGTCGTTGACAGCGCTCTATGCCCTCGGCAAGAGATTCTGTGATTGGACGGACTAGCAGTTAACGAATGGATAGGGAAGTGTATGGAAATGATATTCGTTGTGAAGATTCTGTGTCGGTAGGACATGCATTGTAAAGTGAGATGAAATGACGTGTTTATAAGAAAATACGCAAAGAAATGTATGAGGATGGATGTCTGGGTAGTGAAACTATTGACAACTACATAATTTTTGGAACCGGATGTCATATGAAAAAGGTAAAATTTTCCAAATACATTCTTTACTCTTCAACAAAATCTTTCTTTTACTAACCATAGCCAGCTGTGGTGGCCGCGCGGTTCTAGGCACTTCAGTCTGGAACCACGCGACTGCTACGGTCGCAGGTTAGAATCCTGCCTGTGGCATGGATGTGTGTTATGTCCTTAGGTTAGTTAGGTTTAAGTAGTTCTAAGTTCTAGGGGATTGATGACCTCAGATGTTAAGTCCCACAGTGTTTAGAACCATTTGAACCATTTTTTTACTAACCATATGCCTCCTAGCAGTTAGAATCTGTAGTAGTTAGAAACTTTTTATTTATCTGGCTGTTGTTGTTACTTGCTGTAATTGCTGTAGTTCGTGTCATGAAGGTTTTCTGTGCGTTAAGTGACTTATGAAAAATAATGGAGATTCCACTATCTGGATTCATGACTGAAATGTGTTTAGGCAATTAACAGAGTAGGAGGTACTTTCATATTTCCTTAATTTCATATATTTTGGATTTGTATTATTGTTAGGATTTTTGAAATTCTTGGCTATGCTTTTGTGTTAATTATTGGAAGTCATGTTATCAATGTATAGCAGTCAGATTGCGCTGGGACTGTATAGTGTGGTAATAAATGAATAGGTTAAGTGTGAGTTGTGTTTGTCAAGGAAAATGCTGTAGGTCAGTGTTTCGTAAGAAAATAAAACGATTAAAGAGCTATATTCAGTTGTAGGTATTTAGCGCAACTACCCTCGATACAAGGAGGTAACTTATCACCGTGCAGCATCTACGTAGTTTACCACTAGCTTCGTGCGCAGAGACATTCCACATGACTCATATCTCACCCGCCTGATGGTTGTATTTAGCAACATCAGCTACTCAGTTTTATTGACTGTTTATCATTACCATTACCTGTTATTATTATTATTATTATTATTATTAAGACCACTACTGCTAGTATGAGAAATCCATTTACATGTACTAACCATTGTACACTGTTAGCTGTAAAGTGAATATCTGCGGATTGCTAAGTACTCGTAAGAAAAGGTCTGGAGACCAGTTATAAGTAACGTATAAGGAAAAAAAACTGCTTTGTCCCACGTACTGCTTACAGACTGTCCACGATAGGCGCATGTTCCATCTACCATAGAATCTAAGTATCCTAATATCTTGTTTGTATTCAAATGAAAGAAGCTTACTGCTCCCATTCCTTAGGTATTTGGGTCATCGGAGCTGAAGCTTCGGTTAAGGAACCATCCTGACATTTTCCTTAAGTAATTTAGAGGAATCACGGAAAATTTAAATCAGGTCTTCGGGACTGCAGCTTAAGCCTCAGCCTCCCAAATGCGAGTATATCATGTAAACAACTGCGCTACCCCGCTCGGTTACTTATAATAAGTCTTTCCTGTAAAGAACATCTGTGAAAAAAACAAAGAAGACTTTCTCCTTTTCATATTGGTGTTATATAGAGTGTGGTATTCAAATAATAGTGCGATAATATCCCTCGCTGGGCGCCGTCACTTCAAAGAACTAAACGCCGCTCCCATACCTTGCAGCTGGCGGCAGTTTCCATGAAAACAGCAATTACATTTTGTGATAGCAGTCGTGGTTGACATACCGTCACAGGTTTATTAACGCAGTTCATAACTTCCATTTTACACTGAAATTACGAAAGGCTTCTCGGAAACGTCATCAGAGATTTACGACGTGGCGTACTAAGTAGTAGCTCATACAGGTAGATGTGGTGGTGTGTTTCGTGGGAAATGGCAGCTCTATCTACCCTTGCGGAGCCTCAGACACATTCAGCTGAGTGTCGTACGTCTTGGCTGTATTTTGTGCTGTGGACATAAGCGCAGATAGATTAGTTCATTGCCTCAGTACACAGCAACAAACAGATAACTGTGTTCGAGATGTCACCTTACCGATGAGAGATGTGCATAAAGACCCTCTATCGTTTCCTCACATTATTGTGTCAGTCGCGGTTGATGTGCTGGAAGAATTGCCGTCCATAAGCCGTGCAGATGGAATTTCCTGATTTTATCGACACATTCGCTTTACCAGATATTTATGAAAGAAAGTCAGGTGACTTATCTTTTGAAATTCTACAAAGAAATCTCTCTGCGACTTCTGATGCTTCTTGGTCTGTCTGTCAAATGGAATTTGATTCTAAGGATATTGACTACACTGAAAAGCAAAAGAAACGGATATAGGTATGAGTATTCAGATATATGTAAACCAGCAGAATACGGCGCTGCTCTCAGCCACTCCTATGTAAGACTATAAGTTTCTGGCGCAGTTGTTAGAACGGTTACTGCTGCTACAATGGCAGGTTATCAAGATTTAAGTCTCCGCAATATCCTTTCTTTCAGGAGTGCTAGTTCTGCAAGGTTCGCAGGAGAGCTTCTGTAATGTTTGGAAGGTAGGAGACGGATACTGGCAGAAGTAAAGCTGTGAGTACCGGGCGTGAGTCGTGCTTCGGTAGCTCAGATGGTAGTCTGCTTTCGGCTTGGGTGGGGCGAGGACGTCCGCTGCGCCCCGCCGTGCGCGACCGTGAGCGCTTGCTTGTGTTTACCTTCTCGCTGCGCGAGTTGTATTAGTTCCAAGTTCAGTGCGACTATGGCACACACATGGCGCCACGATACGATCAAAATTACTTTCCAACAAGATCACGCGCGTCCTCGAGCCTATGAAATAGATCAGTTCATACGCGACGATCTACGTTTAGATCCGGCGACTGTCGTCGGAATACATTTTTCTATAACGGCGAGCGTGGTTTACGTTAAAATGACCAGTGCAGAGGTCTGCGCGACAGTGGTGTCTAAATACTCGAACTCTCTCAGATTCAAACATTCTGACGGACATATCGGTGCAGTGACGGTGGATCATGCAGGCATGGGCCTAAGGACTGTGAGGGTTTTTGAGCTCCCCTTCGAGGTCCCAGAGGAAGTTGTGAAGGACGCCTTCCGACCATATGGCAATGTTATCAGCCACGTTGCAGAAAAGTGGCAAACTTTTTCGACGTATAAGGTCTACAATGGTGTGCGCCAAATTAAACTTGAGCTCAAGAAACATGTGCCGTCCTATTTGAACATCGGTGGCTGTCGTGCAATCATCATGTACGACGGTCAGCCGCGTACCTGTTCCGGATGTGGGCAGGAAGGCCATGTACGATCGAGCTGCTTACAACGTCGAATTGCGCAGATACCAGTGGGAGCCTCCGTTTCTCCGACAGGGACGACAATCCTGCCCCTCACGTACGCTCAGACGACGATGCGCACCATAGTTGAGGACGAAACGGGCGATCAGCCACACCCATCGACGCCAGAAGTACCAAGGGAGGAAGAGGAAGGACCCCCGATTCCAACCCATATGTCGACCCCTCGACAGCAGCAACAGCAGCAACAGTCCCACGGACTCCAGACGCAACGTAACATTCAGAACGCGATGGACGTGGACTCGAACATTGTCCCAACCGCGGCTTTCCTAGCGGAAGGTGATACGACTCTGGATTGCCTCCCACATTCGGATAAGGATGTCCACGTTCGAAAGCAACGTTCACCTCGACGACGGAAGCGATGTTGAAGAACTTCCTGAAGAGGGCACGTGTGACAGGGGAGGGGGTGGCTTTGGGGATGCCACTCCTAGCATGAAAGACTCTTAATTTGTAACTGGTTTGGCGGGGCTGGCATCTCTCGCGGTTAGCTTTGATTGCTATGGCGTCTACCCTAGGTGAAGAGGCTAGGCAGCACACCTTTCGCCTTGCCACAATCAATATCAACGCGATAAGGGCACCACACAAACTGACAATGCTACAACGCATGCTGGATGCGGCGGACGTCGACGTGGCCCTCTTACAGGAAGTATGTGTCGCTAGTTTCCCTGACTTCTACGGATATACTGCCCACATCTCCCCACGCCTCTTCTACCGATTGTGGTGTAGCTGTTCTGCTACGAGACGGTCTGACGGCTACGGACGTACTGTACTTACCGAGTGCAAGAGCCATGGCGGTAACTGTCAACGGTGTACGACTCATTAATGTATATGCCCCGTCAGGATCAGGGAGACGGAGAGATCGGGCCTGCTTTTTTTCGGAAGATATTACGCGTCTATTTATGGGCCGCCTAGACGATACGGTGATCGGAGGAGATTTTAGCTGTACATTATCTCCGTCTGATCAGCAGCCACATCACGTCCCGTGTGCGGAGTAGGAAATGCTAGTGCGTGACCTCCACCTGATTGACACGTGGCGTCCCATCCATGGCCCAGCTCCTGGATACACCCATTATACAAGTCATTCATCAAGTCGGTTAGACAGGATTTACGTCACAAGCACACTTTCGATAACGACGAGAGGAGCAGAGCTCTGGCCCACAGAATTCACCGACCACACAGCCTATATTTGCACCATTGCCCTCCAACCTGCACGTGTGTGGCGTAGTAAGCCCCCCTGGAAACTGAACGTCACCCATCTGGACGAGCCGGCATGTAAAGGTGCTATCGAAGAGTCGTGGAACGCGTCCTTACAGCGTCGTGGTCGTTACCGATCGACCCTCAGTTGGTGGATTGAATGTGCGAAGCCTGCTCTTAGGCGCACCTTCATGGCTTACGGCCGGGAAGCGGCGGCATGGAGGAGGAGCACGGAAAACTTTTATTACACCGTCCTGCGGGAATGTCTTGCTATGGAGCCCTCACCTGACCGGCAGATCATAGTCAATCGCGCGAAAGCGCAACTCATCTCCTTAGCACGCCATCATTTACAAGGCGCTGTTATGCGGTCGCGTGCTCCAGACACGATACAGTCAGTAAGGCCATCTATGCACCACGTGCTCCTAGAACGCAGGAGGCCCCGTAGGGCACTGGTAACCGACGTGATAACGGACGACGGACGACACGTGGCAGAACAAGCAGATATAGCAGAAGCCTTCTATGGGCATTACGCTCAACTTTATTCAGCAGTGCTCCCTGATATGGCGACGGTAGACACTGTTACAGCACATGTCCACGGTACAGTTCCACCAGACATGGTACCGACTTTACTGGGAGAAGTGACAGAAGAGGAAGTGCTCGACGCCATTGGTAAAGGTTCTCCCCATAAATCACCAGGAATCGATGGATTACCATTAGAGTTCTATCGAGTATTTAAAGAACTGTTGGTACCGTGTTGGGTTGCAATTTTTTAGGAATTGATGTCCCCGGGTATACCGTTGCCTGCACCGTTCTTGGAAGGACTGATTGTTCCCATCCATAAGCCGAAGGGACGGAATCATGTTCGCGATTATCGCCCCTTAACGTTATTGAACAGCGACTTCAAGATCTTTTCGAGGCTGCTATCAGGACGTCTTCGGGGCACACTCTTTCACGTCCTGTCCAGCGATCAGATGTCCTTAGGAGGACCCAACAACATCAGAACTGCGTTATGTCGTTACAGAGACCTCATCTCCCTTGCACGGGTGAGACGTTTGCCGGCAGTCCTGGCGTCTATCGACTTTAGCCAGGCTTTTGACCGTGTGGGCCACACTTTCCTCACGGCCGTTCTACGGCGCATGTAATATCCCGACCCCTTTATCACAGTGTTGACACGCCTTCTGCATGGGGCTACTTCTAGAGTTCTTGTTAATGGAAGACAGACGGCACCCATGCCGATCCGCCGATCAGTACGACAGGGATGTCCATTATCAACGTTGTTATTTGCATTGACCTTAGAACCTTTGTTGTGTGGTCTCCGAGACAGGCTCACTGGGATACAGTTCGGCGGCTCCATTTATCGATGCACCGCATATGCGGATGATTTGATGATCGTCATACGAGGAGCTGACGATATGGCCGCGGCGTTGGACTGGATTGCAACCTACGGTACAGCTTCTGGTAGCCAAATCAACGTTGACAAGTCTGTCGCCTTGAGCATCGGGATTGGGCTACCGCAGGAACTCATTGCTCCCTTACGCTTCAGTGATACTGTCCGCTTCTTGGGCTTAGAGTTCATGAACGACATGCGACGCGCGACGACGCTCAATTATCGACGCCTTCTTCACCAAACTAGGGCCGGAATTGCAAATCAGCGCTTGAGATCCCTGAACATCGTTCAGCGGGCGTATTATGCCAATGTATACCTTGCATCCCGCATACCGCATGTCGCCCAAACGCTACCCATTCCGAAACCCTTGGGTCGTAGCATTATGGCAGCGCTGGGATACTTCGTCACCGCTGGTATGTTACTGAAGATCAGATACGTATCTCTTACCCTCCCCAAGGGAAAAGGTGGTCTCGGCCTAGTCAACGTCCATGATAGGGCCATTGCCCTCTATGTTAGTTCACATTTATGTCTGCTGCGCCGTTGTCCTACGAGCCTCACGAGTCTGCTTCTGACGGCGCTACGACCTGCTTCACTAAGAGCGCCGGTGCCACTACAGGACATCCCAGCACCCCTCTTATATATAGGGCGTTTCTATTTAGAACAAAGTTATTGCGTGTAGCGCTCACGACACCACAAATGGCCACGACTCGACGCCTATATCACGACATGCTGCAACGCCGCCCCCTAAATGTGGTCGAACTAAAATATCCTGACGTACGGTGGTGCGTGGTGTGGAAGACTGTACACGATGCCATGCTTGATTCCGACGTTGTTTCCCAATGGTACGTAGTAGTTAATGGGAAGCTGGTGACTCAAGAACGTCTCTACAATATCCACATGGCAGAATCTCCCAATTGTGTGGGTTGTAACACAGTAGATTCTGACGAGCACCGCATCAGTTGTGGAGAGGCGGAACCGGTTTGGCACCTAGTGCGGCAGATGCTGGCTTATCTCTTGCGAGTTAGGCCGGAGCATATATCTGCACGCACGTTATTATTTCCGGATGAGACATTTTACCCCAAGAGTCGAAGCAACTCCGTCACCTGGATACCTGGACATGCTGTCCATTACCTCTGTCGTGACGGACACAAGAATTTCCTTGACTTCTGGCTCTATTTGCAAGAAAGACATGATGCTATTTCCGGGCATACCAGATATCGACAATGCTTTGCAAACTACCTATGGAGTGCCTTTCACAGCCCGCCGCGCAGCTGGAATGTTCCAGGCAGCGGCAGATGAGGTCAGAACGACCTGCAAACGAGCATATATTGAACAATCTTTATGAGTGGGCGCAGTCGCTGGGAAGCCTAACTACGACGTGGTAGCTTTCTTTTCATGTTATTTAAGTTTAATATCTTCGATGGTGTCTTCATTCTGGGTTAGGTTTTCCAGGCTTGATTAATTATGACTGTTCGCACATTGATACCTATATAAATAAAAAAAGATTAAAAAAAAAGTGGGCTGGCAACCTGCGTTTCCATTCCAAATAAATACACGAGAACAAACTAAGAACAAAATGGACAACAAATAAAATATAATAAAGTATTATACCCTTTTCCTTTCTCCTTTTATTATTATTTTTTTATAAAAAGTTCAGAGGAGTATTTAATTTTTGTTGCGTTGGCGAAACCTGAAGTGGTGGCGAACGGCCGTCCTAGTTAGCTTTAGGATGAAAATGGCGGTCGCACTAGCTTTGTTTTTGTTTTTAGGCTAGACAGGTTTTTGGGGGTAGTATGGGTGATAGGGGCCAACGCCTGAAGTGGAAGAGGTAATTTTCTTTCTTTATTTATAAAAAAAAGATAGGGAAAAAAATAAAAAGAGAGTGAGAGGTCCTTGGTTCAAGTCTTCCCTAAAGTGAAAAGTTTAATTTAAAAAAAAGCAAAAAAAAAAAGATGGTAGAGCACTTGCCCGCGAAAGGCAAAGGTCCCGAGTTAGAGTCTCGGTCGGGCACACAGTTTTAATCTGCCAGGAAGTTTCATATCAGCGCACACTCCACTGCAGAGTGAAAATCTCATTCTGGAAACATCCCCCAGGCTGTGGCTAAGCCATGTCTCCGCAATATCCTTTCTTTCAGGAGTGCTAGTTGTGCAAGGTTCGCAGGAGAGCTTCTGTAAAGTTTGCAAGGTAGGAGACGGATACTGGCAGAAGTATAGCTGTGAGTACCGGCCGTGAGTCGTGCTTCGGTAGCTCAGATGGTAGAGCACTTGCCAGCGAAAGGCAAAGGTCCCGAGTTCGAGTCTCGGTCGGGCACACAGTTTTAATCTGCCCGGAAGTTTCATATCAGCGCACACTCCGCTGCAGAGTGAAAATCTCATTCTGAAGATTTAAGTGTGTTTGAACGTGGTGTTATAGCCGGCGCACGAGCGATGGGACACAGCATCTTTGAGGTAGCGATGAAGTGGGGATTTTCCCTTACGACCATTTCACGAGTATACCGTGAATATCAGGAATCAGCTTAAAAAAAAAAAAAAAAAAAAACCTCCGACATCAATGCGGCCGGAAAAGATCCAGCAAGAACGGGACCAACGGCGACTAAAGAGAATCGTTCGAAGTGACAGAAGTGCAATCCTTTAGCAGATTGCTGCTGATTTCAATTTTGGACCATCAGCAAGTGTCAGCGTGACAACCATTCAGCGAAACACGGTCAATATGGGCTTTCGGAGCCGAAGGCCCACTTGTGTACCCTTGATGACTGCACGACACAGTGCTTTAGTCCCTCCTCCCCCCCCCCCCCCCCCCTTTGCCGCCTGGCCCCGTCAACACCGACATTGCATTATTGATGACTGGAAACATGTTCCCCGGTCGGGCGAGTCTCGTTCAAAATCGAGCTGATGGATGTGTACGGGAATGGAGACAACCTCGTGAGTCTATGGACTCTACATGTTAGCAGGGGACTGTTCAAGCTGATTGAGGCTCTGTAATGGTTTGGGGCTTGTGCATTTGGGGTGATACGGGACCCCTGATACGTCTATATACGACTCTGAAAGGTGACACGTACGAAAGCATACTGTCTGATCATCTGTGGCCAGCCGGTGTGGCCGAGCGGTTCTAGGCGCTTCAGTTTGGAACCGGTCGCAGGTTCTAATCCTGCCTCGGGCATGGATGTGTGTGATGTCATTAGGTTAGTTAGGTTTAAGTAGTTCTAAGTTCTAGGGGACTGATGACAGATATTAAGTCCGATAGTGCTCAGAGCCATTTGAACCATTTGATCATTTGCATCCATTCATGTTCAATGTGCATTCTGACTGACTTGGGCAGTTGGATAGCACAATGCGACGCCCCAAACGTCTAGAATAGCTACAGACTGGCTCCAGAAACACTCTTCTGAGTTTAAACACTTCCACTTGTCACCAAACTCCCCAGACATGAACGTTATTGTGCACATCTGGGATGCCTTGCACCATGTTGTTCAGAAGATATCGGCACCGTCTGGTACTCTTACGGTTTTATGGGCAGCCCTGCAGGACTCATGGTGTCATTTCCCTCCAGCTCTATTTCAGACATTAGTAGAGCCCATGCCACGTCTTGTTGCGGCCCTTCTGCGTGATCGCGGGCGCCTTGTACGATATTAGGCAGATATACCAGTTGCTTTGGCTCTTCAGTGTATATGCACAATTAATACAGCCTGCTTACATTGCTAGAGTATTCGACACTACTCGAAAAACGGTAAGCCACTTACTTCGTTTATCAACTGCTTTTCTCTGAAGTGGTTTCAAAAGTTTTTCTGCCGATTGTATTTCACTCAGTTGTTTTCAGTCAGTAGGTAGACTCCATTGCAAGAAAGGAATGTCAGTACAGCCACCGCTTTGTACAATTTCATTTTCGTTTCAGTATTAAATTTATTTTTGAAAATCTTTTAAACTGTTCAGCATACTGCTTAAAATTTATTAACTTTTCCCTCAATGTCCTTGTCATTCCTTCCCAAAATTTTCGGTGTATTAGTTTCATCGGGAAAGATGCGGAGTAACATCTTTCTTTCGGAGCGGCGTTTTAACAGGTTTCTTTAGCCAGAACGTAACATGTAAGAAACTGGTATAAACGTGGCTCCCAAACGAAGATTATACTGAAACTTCCTCGCAGATTGAAACTGTGTGCCGCGCAGTGACTTGAACTCGGGACCTTTGCCTTTCACGAGCAAGTGCTCTACCAACTGAGCTACCCAAGCGCGACTCACGCCCCGTCCTCACAGCTTTACTTCTGCCACTACTTCGTTTCCTACCTCCCAAGACGAGGTACTGGCAGAAGTAAAGCTGTGAGGACGGGGCGTGAGTCGTGCTTGGGTAGCTCAGTTCAAAAATAGCTCTGAGTACTATGGGACTGAACTGCTGTGGTCATCAGTCCCCTAGAACTTAGAACTACTTAAACCTAACTAACCTAAGGACATCACACACGTCCATGACCGAGGCAGGATTCGAAACTGCGACCGTAGCAGTAGCGCGCTTCCAGACTGCGCGCCTAGAACCGCGAGACCACCGCGGCCGGCGGTAGCTCAGTTGGTAGAGCACTTGCCCGCGAAAGGTAAAGGTGCCGACTTTGAGTCTCGCTTCGGCACACAGTTTTAATCTGCCAAGAAATTTCATATCAGCGCACACTCCGCTGCAGAGTGAAAATGTCATTCTGAAGATTATACACTTCATTCGTTGTTCTGCTTGTCCTCAGCTGACAACATCAAGCCCATATTTTAAGTCTGTAAGGCATTAATACCTTACAGGTCACTGCACAGTACGAGTTCTTCTAGCAGCCAATGTTTACATTGAGCTCCATTACATTTCCTACCATCTGATACACTCCTGGAAATGGAAAAAAGAACACATTGACACCGGTGTGTCAGACCCACCATACTTGCTCCGGACACTGCGAGAGGGCTGTACAAGCAATGATCACACGCACGGCACAGCGCACACACCAGGAACCGCGGTGTTGGCCGTCGAATGGCGCTAGCTGCGCAGCATTTGTGCACCGCCGCCGTCAGTGTCAGCCAGTTTGCCGTGGCATACGGAGCTCCATTGCAGTCTTTAACAGTGGTAGCATGCCGCGACAGCGTGGACGTGAACCGTATGTGCAGTTGACGGACTTTGAGCGAGGGCGTATAGTGGGCATGCGGGAGGCCGGGTGGACGTACCGCCGAATTGCTCAACACGTGGGGCGTGAGGTCTCCACAGCACATCGATGTTGTCGCCAGTGGTCGGCGGAAGGTGCACGTGCCCGCCGACCTGGGACCGGACCGCAGCAACGCACGGATGCACGCCAAGACCGTAGGATCCTACGCAGTGCCGTAGGGGACCGCACCGCCACTTCCCAGCAAATTAGGGACACTGTTGCTCCTGAGGTATCGGCGAGGACCATTCGCAACCGTCTCCATGAAGCTGGGCTACGGTCCCGCACACCGTTAGGCCGTCTTCCGCTCACGCTCCAACATCGTGCAGCCCACCTCCAGTGGTGTCGCGACAGGCGTGAATGGAGGGACGAATGGAGACGTGTCGTCTTCAGCGATGAGAGTCGCTTCTGCCTTGGTGCCAATGATGGTCGTATGTGTGTTTGGCGCCGTGCAGGTGAGCGCCACAATCAGGACTGCATACGATCGAGGCACACAGGGCCAACACCCGGCATCTTGGTGTGGGGAGCGATCTCCTACACTGGCCGTACACCTCCGGTGATCGTCGAGGGGACACTGAATAGAGCACGGTACATCCAAACCGTCATCGAACCCATCGTTCTACCATTCCTAGACCGGCAAGGGACAATGCGCGTCCTCATGTATCCCGTGCCACCCAACGTGCTCTAGAAGGTGTAAGTCAACTACCCTGGCCAACAAGATCTCCGGATCTGTCCCCCATTGAGCATGTTTGGGACTGGATGAAGCGTCGTCTCACGCGGTCTGCACGTCCAGCACGAACGCTGGTCCAACTGAGGCGCCAGGTGGAAATGGCATGGCAAGCCGTTCCACAGGACTACATCCAGCATCTCTACGATCGTCTCCATGGGAGAATAGCAGCCTGCATTGCTGCGAAAGGTGGATATACACTTACTAGTGCCGACATTGTGCATGCTCTGTTGCCTGTGTCTATGTGCCTGTGGTTCTGTCAGTGTGATCATGTGATGTATCTGACCCCAGGAATGTGTCAATAAAGTTTCCCTTTCCTGGGACAATTAATTCACGGTGTTCTTATTTCAATTTCCAGGAGTGTATATCGGGTCATTTAGCTGCCCCTACGACATGGTTTCAGGCAGCCTGCAAAGCTGTTGTCAACGTTAAGAGGTACTTCACTGGCAGGCGTGACACAGTTAAGGACTACTCTTAAGGGCAGAAGAATTCAGCACAACAGACAGTGTAGCCAAGGCTCCAGTAGTCTCTCTTTCTCTCGCTCTCTTTCTCTCGCTCTCTCTCTCTCTCTCTCTCTCTCTCTCTCTCTCTCTCTCTCTCTCTCTCTCTCTCACACACACACACACACACACACACAGAGAGAGAGAGAGAGAGAGAGAGAGAGAGAGAGAGAGAGAGAGAGAGAGAAATGGAGAAAGAGACGCACGCACACACAGGGACGGACAGACATAGAGAGCGACAGAACTTTTCCAGCCTCCCACGAAATGAGTTAAGAACGCACGAGGCCACGTCCCACGCCGAACACACCGTGCGCAGGTCAGAGCGACTAGACAGCTGGTGCGCACCGCTGTAAACACGCTGTCCTTGCGTCGGCAGACGACCTGGCCGGTGCCCGGCGCATGGCTGGCTGCTTAATTCTCAACCGCCGGCCGGGCCGCGACGCGAACATCCAATTAGGCGGCGCAGCGCTGATTTAGTGCGTGGTCTGTCGGCGCGCTGCGACCGGCCCGCGTAGGCGGAGGCGGTTTTATGACGCATGGCCGCACGCGCCGCCTCCCCGCCTCGCTGCCTCCCTGGAACCGGCCGGCCTCTGGGGTCTGCGGCTCGTCTCACACACACGGCGCTCAGCCACGCTGTCTGCATCCGTTCCACTAGAAATACCGTACGAAGGGCTGAGGAGAGCTACCTGTTCACTCGAGAGATATGTGTGAAGAAGGGCGTACCTCAGGGTTCAGTTCAAGTACCATCATTTTAGGACATAAATTTGTAACCATCACTTAAAAAGAAAACAAGGAAGAAGAGGAACTGTGCCACATATAGCAGCTGTGTTATTAATTCAGAGTACTACTAAATATTACCACTCCCATGATGAGAGCATTAATGAAAAAACTGTCAGCAAACCATCGACGATGATTTGAGCATGTGCTGTATACAGTGTGATTCAGCTGCCGCTACCACTGGACTTTGTACAACCTGAAACGCCTTCAAATAACATGTGCAAGATTTTCATACTCTCTCAATAGCTACACACAAATCGTTATCTTCTTCTTCTTCTACTACTGCCTTTATCTAGCATTGTGCGCAGCGTCGGCAGGGTTAAGTACAGATTTGGCATGGTAATTGTAAGGGGAGGCCGGATGCCCTTCTTGCCGCCACACCAAATCCCCCGCGACGGACGTAGTGTACCCCAGCTATCTGCGTCTAGTGTAAATCGTGAAATAGTGTGAATGTGTTGCAGATGTCTGCGAGTCATGTAACTGTGGCGGGACGTGGGGACCAGCCCGGTATTCACCTAGTAGGATGTGGAAAACCGCCTAAAAACCACATTCAGGCTGGCCGGCACACCGGCCGTCGTTGTTAATCCGTCGGGCGGATTCGACCCAGGGCTGGCGCGCCTACCCGAGTCCAGGAAGCAGCGCGTTAGCTCTCTCGGCTACCCTGGCGGGTTACACACAAATCGTTATGCCTACAGATAAAGCGAACAGGAATATTTTGTAGGAAATTTAATGCAGCTGAATTTTGTGCTGGAATGTGTTTTCGCTAGAGGCTGCAGTTTTCGAATTATTGAAGGAAAACATTCAAAAGTGATCTTCAATCGCGTTTTGTTGAGTAGGTCGATAACTAAAGCCTCCGGCGAAAACGTATCCCAGTATAAAATTTAATTATATTAAATTTCCGAGAAGAAGGTCCCAATCATTTTTTCTATAAGGCTAATAATTTCCGCATAGCAAGCGAGAGAATATGAAAATCTGGTGAGTGGTATTTGAAGGCGTTGCAGGTTGCATAAAACCAACTGGTAAGAGCAGCTGAATCACCTGGTGTATTAGATGGTAGGGTATACAATGGAGCTCAGTGGAAACATTGTCTGCTGGAACGAATCGTATTGTGAAATGACCTGTAAGATGTTATAACAATGAGCTGTCATAAGAACGTTGTTGCTGTAGTAATTTTTTAAGTCTGAAGGCTGGTTTGGTACAGCATTTCACGCTACTCTGCCCAGTGCAAGTCTCTTCATTTGTGCATAGCTATTACAACTCGTATGCATCTGAACTGGTTTACTGTAGTAAAGCCTTGATTTCCCACAACAATTTTTACCACGGGCACTTCACTCCATTATCAAATTGACTGTTTCCTGAAGTCTCAGGATGTGCCCTGTCAATTTTTCACTTCTTTTACTCGAGATGGCTGTGAATTTCTTTTCTCTCCATTACGATTCCATACTTGTTCATTAGTTCTATCTACCCCTTAAATAGCAGCATTCTTCTGTAACAGGGTATTTCAAAAGCGTTTTTTACGGTCTAAAAAGTTATCCACGTCCTAAATTGTATTCGAAGTTCACAAATTAGTCATTTGCGGAAGAGCTTTCCATGGTTTTGCGCTCTGCGTTTTATATACGTTTCTAGTTACCTCTCTGATCAAATAGCCAATACGCATTTTTATGCCTTGTTGGATCAGGTTAAATGGCGGAAATAGACCCAAGTGTCTTTGGTAAGAGCAGCTGAATCACCTGGTGTATTAGATGGTAGGGTATACAATGGAGCTCAGTGGAAACATTGTCTGCTGGAACGAATCGTATTGTGAAATGACCTGTAAGATGTTATAACAATGAGCTGTCATAAGAACGTTGTTGCTGTAGTAATTTTTTAAGTCTGAAGGCTGGTTTGGTACAGCATTTCACGCTACTCTGCCCAGTGCAAGTCTCTTCATTTGTGCATAGCTATTACAACTCGTATGCATCTGAACTGGTTTACTGTAGTAAAGCCTTGATTTCCCACAACAATTTTTACCACGGGCACTTCACTCCATTATCAAATTGACTGTTTCCTGAAGTCTCAGGATGTGCCCTGTCAATTTTTCACTTCTTTTACTCGAGATGGCTGTGAATTTCTTTTCTCTCCATTACGATTCCATACTTGTTCATTAGTTCTATCTACCCCTTAAATAGCAGCATTCTTCTGTAACAAGGTATTTCAAAAGCATTTTTTACGGTCTAAAAAGTTATCCACGTCCTAAATTGTATTCGAAGTTCACAAATTAGTCATTTGCGGAAGAGCTTTCCATGGTTTTGCGCTCTGCGTTTTATATACGTTTCTAGTTACCTCTCTGATCAAATAGCCAATACGCATTTTTAGTCCTTGTTGGATCAGGTTAAATGGCGGAAATAGACCCAAGTGTCTTTGGTAAGAGCAGCTGAATCACCTGGTGTATTAGATGGTAGGGTATACAATGGAGCTCAGTGGAAACATTGTCTGCTGGAACGAATCGTATTGTGAAATGACCTGTAAGATGTTATAACAATGAGCTGTCATAAGAACGTTGTTGCTGTAGTAATTTTTTAAGTCTGAAGGCTGGTTTGGTACAGCATTTCACGCTACTCTGCCCAGTGCAAGTCTCTTCATTTGTGCATAGCTATTACAACTCGTATGCATCTGAACTGGTTTACTGTAGTAAAGCCTTGATTTCCCACAACAATTTTTACAACGAGCACTTCACTCCATTATCAAATTGACTGTTTCCTGAAGTCTCAGGATGTGCCCTGTCAATTTTTCACTTCTTTTACTCGAGATGGCTATGAATTTCTTTTCTCTCCATTACAATTCCATACTTGTTCATTAGTTCTATCTACCCCTTAAATAGCAGCATTCTTCTGTAATAGGGTATTTCAAAAGCATTTCATCTCTTACGGTCTAAAAAGTTATCCACGTCCTAAATTGCATTCGAAGTTCACAAACTAGTCATTTGCGGAAGAGCTTTCCATGGTTTTGCGCTCTGCGTTTTATATACGTTTCTAGTTACTTCTCTGATCAAATAGCCAATACGCATTTTTAGTCCTTGTTGGATCAGGTTAAATGGCGGAAGTAGACCCAAGTGTCTTTGGTTTGATTCCTAATCAGTCCTAAGATTTTTAACTCTTACTACTTCTTTCCTCTCCGTAGATATTTGTCGTCCTAATAACCTTCGTGTTGCACAGCGGTTCGAAGACTATGCTTTATCGCAGATCACCCTATCACTGGCTAGGTAAGACAGTTGAAAGGCTGGAGAAATCTAACACACCACTTCCAATAGGACGTTGATTAGGTGCTGAAATCATTCTTTTGGTTGGAGACAGTTTTATATTCATTGTTCATCTTATGAAATATTTCCAAAAGGATATCCATTCCGCTCAACTTATTTTCCAAGTCCTTCAACGTTTCTGACTCAACTGCAATGTCATAATCCAATTTCAATTTTTTTTATTAATTTTCCTTTAACTTCAGTTTTATTATCAAATGTCCCCATTGGTTTTCTTTAGAGCTTGCTCAATGTGTAACGTTAATGGCGTCGTGTATGGACCGTCTCAAATACACGAACCTATCTTCAAAACCTACCGTGCCGTGTGTTGCGATAGATGTTATGAAAAATGTAGAGAGGTAATGACTTACATCGCTCTACAAATATTGCTAAAATTTGGCACACATGCAAAGAAGTATTTAAGAGAGTCTTATTATAAACTAAAATCCGTAACAACAACATGAGCCGGCCGCGGTGGTCTCGCGGTTCTAGGCGCGCAGTCCGGAACCGTGAGACTGCTACGGTCGCAGGTTCGAATCCTGCCTAGGGCATGGATGTGTGTGATGTCCTTAGATTAGTTAGGTTTAATTAGTTCTAAGTTCTAGGCGACTGATGACCACAGATGTTAAGTCGCATAGTGCTCAGAGCCATTTGAACCCTTTGAACCAACAACATGAGATTCCGTGGCAAGGAGAGTAAAATGGTCAGTTCGACATCTTGCCGTCGATAACTACTTGGATATGAAATCCGACAAGCTCTGGCGTTACTTGGTGTGCGCCGAGATGGCTGAAGGAATTATTCATAACATCTCGAGAATAAGTGACCAAACTGGTTAGTGCACTGAAAAAAAAAAATTCTTACCTGTGGCCATGTTGGATAATTTATTCCGCAATGCCTTTCGAGTCTCAGTAATTTCTATGATACTAGCAACCAGGCGCACAAGCTTTGTTCAGTCGACCTTCTATATAAGCACTGTACAAAAGAATACAGTGTCAACAACAGCGTTTAGTACTGATGCTCTCTGTCATCTTAATACTTACGCAACAGACCTGACAACAAGATAACGAGCTGTAAAATGTTAACTGGACAAGGGAAAGTAATATTTGAAGGTGCGAGTATATTGTAACCGACCAAATTTCATGTCAACCAGATATTTAAAAAGCCATAAAATAAATACTAAGATGGATGCGTAAAATCTCCCTGTAATAATTTAACATAGATTGTCGTGTGGAACTCGTCACACTCTGAGTGCATCATATCCGAATTCTCATTACAGTATGAGAAGCGACCTCAGTGCGAAGCCTATTATGCTTCCTACACCCGTTTTACCTGTGTAAGATGTTAGACGAACTTCAGGTTAGCTCTTTAAGTAGTGGGTACGGAGCAGCAGAAAATACAGAGGGATTACTTTATAATAAATGGCGTTAGTTTGAATGTAAATGAGGTTCATCATGATGTAGATCCCTCTGGTCTCCCTAAGTATGTCAAACAAACAAGTATCCTTAATTTTAATTGATTTTGGAGTTATTTATTTTTTTAATGAGATCTTCCTGTTCGAGAAGCAGTTTTAGACTTACAATGCCGTATCACGAAAGCTCCTGAAATCGCTGGAATGCTTTACCAAGATATCTCGGTCGACAACGGATGTTTCGAAAGCGTCATGTGGTGCTACCTTTGCATGTATAGCGTTCGGAAAACAGCGATTCTTTTCTTTTTTTTCTACATTTTCGTCAGTGTTTATTCAATAAGAAATCTAAGTTTATTTCTATGTCCTTCAAAAATCTCGTAAAATTTCTGCAATTCCTACAACCTGTACATCTATACTGTCTCTAAGCACACAAAACATCAGTTCTTAATTTTAACTAAGGCAGAAACTTTTTTCTTGAAATAAGTGTAATTTTAGCAGCCGGAAAAATTTCCTTCTTGGAAACTAGCACGTACAATGCGTTACGCGGCAGAAGCTGCAATACAGTGAGCGCTGTCAGTTCCACACTCCATTCGTGTTTCGCTGACGAGGAGAACCTGCCGACTCCCTGTCAGGTCCAACTGATTTCATTAGGAGTACCACCTGCCTGTAACATCGTACGGTATCAGCCAACATGTGGTTTTTGTGAAAATGGGCCAAAGCAGAGGAACTGCAAAAGTGTATGGATTCTACACCGACGAATAACTGTTTACTGTGATGAAAGGAGTGGAAAAAGGGACTGCATGCTTGGTTGGAAAAGAATATCTTCACTGAGGCATGCGTGAATGAAATTCTTAATTTCGTTATATTAAACAGGCGGCTGAGGCGGCTGCCCTCTAGCCAGTGTTATGCTTTTATTAACAGTTTAGTTTTTCCACTCTGGACAACCGTTCTCGGCGTCATAATTGAAAAGGCTGTTTCAGCTGAAGGGTAATTTTTCTTCATTTTTGTGCCCGTATTGCACATAGTTACTTTACAAGTCGTGGGGTTTTGGTTCTGTCGTTACAATACAAGAAAATGTGTGTTTTTCTCACCAGAATAGTTTCCCTTTATTGAAATAAGCCTCAGCAGTGGCCTATAATTAAATATATGTACAATTTGAGTTGTTTTTAAGACCTAAAAACAGTTCGTTAACAATTTGTGGGTTTTACTTACAGTAATTTGTACTTGGTTTTTCGATAACACAGGCAAGTGCGGTCTGCTAGAACGTCTTTGATTTTTTGTTTTCGTTAGGTACTGATACTTAGAGTCTAATTTTTCGCTGCTCAGTTGCAGAGATTGTTAAAAACTATACATTGGGATAACTAGCACAACATTTAACACAAGATCTAAAAAACACATTAGAGCATTGAAATATGGTACAAAACATCCAACATTTACAGATTACGTAAAACAGGAGAACCGCAGACCAAGCACTATTGAAGAAGTTATGAACATAATAAGAATCAGTAAAGACTGACACCTTCTTTCTTTCAAAGAAAATTTCCGCATATACAACGTATTTACACAAAATTAACCGTCGCTCAATGACCAAATAAATACTGAAAGCCAGGCGCTACATAAAATTGAGCTGGTGCGTTTCTGGCGCCAGTTTCCATCGATCGTCATTTTGATCTTTGAGTCGACTTCGATGCTTATTTGTCTTATGTTCGTCTTTGTCGGCGCTGATTTAACGGCAGCGCGTGCGCTCTGCTGGGGAGGTGTGTCGAGATCGGCTGTGAGTGAGAGTCACGTGGGACTGTGTACGTAGCCAGGACGGCAAGAGGACGAGCCGGACAATGAAGGAGCGGGGCCAGCGGCTACGGCGTGTTGAGTCGTGAGGGCAGGTCCACCGCCCATGGTGATTCGGTTTTCCTAGAGGTCGGAAAGACCAGTTCCTTCGAGTCTGTTATAAGCTATGCCGGCCAATTGAATTGGAGTCGGCGAGTTGCTTCGGTGGGTTGCGTGCGGCTTAATTGAATATGCCAATGTACTAAAAATCCTTTGGAATTGTTTTACTTGTTTATCACTTACCTCGGTGTCGTGACTAAATATCTTGACGGCAGTTCAGGAAGTGTGGCTACGCCCAACCAACCGACAAGAAGCGTGGTTAAAGACGTATCTATAAGTGGAACGCGTAGTGAGCAAGTCCGGCTCTGGCGTTTCAATACACGCCGAGATACGTCCTCTATTCTGCCTTTTAATTCATTTGGTAGTTTGGCTTGTAAATGTGCGCAGTGATAATTCTTGTCATCTTAACTTTAGGGAATTATTTTTAGCGAAATTATTAATGAAAGTTTAAGGGCTAGCGCTGGCCAAGTAACTCACGGAGGCTAATTTGTTTCATTTCAGTTGTATTGATCACCTGTTCTCTAGATAAGATTATGTAGCTTATGTCTCAGAATATTGTCTGCCGTTGATGTGTGCTGTGTTACAGATAATTGGCAGCGGTCGACGCAAGCATGCTGGGAGCAGAGCACCAAGGGGGCACAGAGATATTTAAGGCTCTGTCCTCTCCTTTACATCTTGGGTTATGTTGTCAATGTTAAGTAATTCCATCTTTCCGGTGAAGAATTATAGACCTGAAGTTCACTTGCAGTGCAAAGTTGAGTACATTTCTATGTCATTTCCTGTCTCGTATTGATTTGAATTCTTGGTCTGCTCGCTTTTATCGCTAATTCACACGCAATATTGAAGCAACCTCATTGTAGGGGTAATGTCGTATGATCATGATGTAGTGGTAATCATTCTAAGAATAATGTTGATTAATCAACTGAGTAAGTAAATCTGTAGATTCATTTGGTCAAAATTAAAGCACCTCATTAATTGTTTTAGTCAGTTGTATAGAGTTTTGTTGAGGAAAGTTGGCTAGCCAAACCTTTAAAGATGTGTTTTCTGTACTATTTAAGTAAAGCTTTATCTGAGAATATTTACCTAGTCATATTCAAATTTCAAGTTTTATGCGTCTTGTTCCGGTTAAAGAAATTTATTTGTTATTTTTCCAAGCGATCTGGCCTTGTAAGGCCGTCTCCTGTATCGTTTTGATTCTGATTTTATAATGCTTTTGATTGTAATAAAGTATGTAGCAACTACAACGGATAACTATTGTGATTTTGGTGTGTCACTACCATACCACATTACAAAAAAATTTAAGAAATCACATGAAAAAGAAAATGACGTCTTCCATCCTGCACCCACTCACAGTCAACACCCACTAGCCCCGATCTCAATTGCATTTTACTTCTTGCTCTTTACCTTTTCGTCACACTGCTATGCATTTATGCACTTTCGCCTTTGTTTCCCTCTCCCCCACCTACTCACAAGAAGAAAAACCTCCAGCACTATTCCGTCGTTACTCTTGCACAGTATGTAAATACACAGCAACATAATGAAATAGAACAACACAGATTTAATTAATTACAGAGAAAAAGAAAGAAGTATAAATCAAAGCAAACTACTGGCAAAGTTGGCAACACTATAATATACACACTTACAAGTATGCTAATAAGCGGCAAACAGTGATTCACGAAAAGTGTGCTACGTGAAACTTCAAAGTACAGTTCTGCAAAGCAGCGAAAAATTAGACTACAAGTGTCAATCTCTAATGAAGAAAGAAACCAAAGAAGTGCTACAAGACGGCATTTCCTAATGTATGCAAAGAACCAAGCACAAAGTACAGTAAATAGAAACCAACAGATTATTAACGAACTGTTTTTCGATGATAAAAACCAATGAAATTGTAGTATCTTTAATTACATCCCACTGCTGACGATTTACTTCATTAAAGCGAAACGCATCTGGTGAGAAAAACATGCATTTTCTTGTAGCTTTAACGACGGAACAAAAGTACCCTCCGAAATTTATTTATGATCCAACAAGTTTCATTCCGTTAAAGCCACATCTTGAGAGGTAATATTTATTTCAAAATTTCATTCAAGTAATAACCAGTAGACGACTCGACATTCTCTGTCCAATTTTAATAAAAATGTCCAGCCGTCCAAGAAGTCGGTAGTGAAGCTGAACATTTTTATTACAATAAGAAGTCGGTAGTGAAGCTGAACATTTTTATTACAATTGGACAGAGAATGTTGGGACGTCAACTGGTTATAGTTTGAACTAAGTTATGAAACAAATATGTATCCCTGGAGATGTGGCTGTAACGCAGTGGAAATGATTGGGTCGTAAATAAATTATTACCATACAGCTGAAGCCGTCTTTTTCATTATACATTTCTGTAGCTGGGGGTGCCCACAATACAAAAATTTCGGCATCCTCGAGATGTCATTTGAGGTGATGAGAGTCTGAAACTCTCAAAATATCCTAAATCTAAATCCACACTTCACAAGCCACCCGATGGTGTGCGTTGGAGGGTACTTTGTTACAACTGTTACTCTCTTTCCTGCCCCATTCACGAATGGTGCGCTGGTAGAACGGTTGTTGGAATGCTTACGTCTAAGCTCGAACCTCTCTAATTTTGACTACTCTGTATTTCACGAAATGTACAGGGGTGAAAGCAATATTTCTTTTTTCACTGCGGGTATTTACGCTCTCGAAATTTCAACAGTAAATCACACCGTGTTGAACAACGCCTCTTAGGTGGCATCTGATATTGGAATTTGGTGAGTGTGGTCGTGATGTTTTCGTTGCTACTAATCCTACTGGTGACGAAACGCACTGCTCTTCTTTGAATCTTCCGTATTTCGTCAGCCCTGTCTGATGAGGGACCCAGACTGACGAGTAATAGTTCAGCACCTCTAAGCTGCCTCTTTAGTGGGAGGACTACCCCTCCTGAAGATCCTTCCAGTACATCTTAGTCTGGAATATGCCTTGCATATAATTAATTGTATGACATTCATCTTGAAAATTTTCGATACGCATATAGTTAAATATTTGATGGATGTGATTGCTTCTAGTCACCAGCTTTGACTCCACACTCCCCGGAAACAGTTGTGGCCAAAGACTGTATTCTGAAACGTATAGCAAACCGTACCGATAGTATTTATTTCATATCTAGATTTCGGCCACTGTGTTCCATCGTCAGTTGGGGAATGTGAGCCCCAACTGGACTACCCATGTCTTGAACATGAACGGTCCAATTGTCACTACGTACATATATAACTGTTTTTAATGTTTTGACTCACATTTCTGCACTGGAGATGGCCATATAGGGACCTAAATCTAGATGTGAAATAAATATTATTGGGGCGGTTTGCTGTACCCTTTACTATATTGCCTTCTAGTCACTTTTCGGCAATTGGATAGTGTTACAGTAACAGAGAATTCATCTTGTTTATGCACACTGCGTTACATTTGTTTGTGTAGAGGGTCAACTGCCAATTACTGCACCAAAGGACGATTCTTGGCCCGCATTCCTGCATTTAGCGGCAGTTTTATTGCATTGCGACTACTCTGTTAACAGCCGCATCATCAACGAACGGCATCACAGATCTCCCAGAGTTGTCTATTAAGTCATTTTATATCGTTTGAACACCCATGGTCCTACAACACTCTCCTGAAGTATGCCCGAAGTTGCTGCTACGTCTTATGACCTCTTTCCGTGAAGAATAACACGCTGTGTCTATTTCCTAGGAACCTTTCAATCCAATCACGAGGTTCGTCTGACACTCGGTATTTTGTTCACTAGGAGACAGTATGAAAGTGTACTAAACGACTTCCGATATTCAAGTAACACGGTATCAACCTGGTCGTCACTGTCGACTGTCTAGTGGGCCCCGTGAACAAAGAGATTAAAGCTAAACTTGACACGATCATTGTTTTCTGGATCAGTGTTGATCCTTACAGAGAAGGCTTTTTGTCTACATGAAGGGTGCACGCGACGATAAACCGTGCTACAAAGTTATACAGCAGGCTGCTATATAGTAGTTCACGTAAGTTTGACGCCCCTCCTTCAATAGTGGAATGACTCGTGCGTTTTTCCAATTACTTCTGAAGTTTCGTTTCTTCAGCGATCATTATCGCTGCTTTCGATATTGACTCTCGGCACACGTTAGTACAGACAGAGCTGTTCGTATCTGAAACCACAGTTACAGTGCCAGTTGTGAACAGACTACCTGTGGCTGGGGTTATCCCTCTTCGGCCGGACCCGCCTCCCGTCCCCGCCCTCCGCCCCCACGCCCTCCGCCCCCGCGCTAGGCCTACCTCTGACAGCTGGCCGGGTCGTTCCCAGGCCGTAGCGCGGACCAGAAAACGAACCGGGTCACGTCAGCCCAGCGGTTATTAAGCCCCACCGGCATTTCCGCACCGTAAGCAGCTGCTCAGGAAACTCATTTCGCCACATTCCTTCAGGAACTGACGATGCTCTAAACTTGCACTACTGGCCTCAAGCTCCGCCTCCTACAAATGAGAGTCCGAAGTGGCTACACTGCTGCAATTTCCGGCCGGCTGAATTTCTTGTGAACGGCTCAGTTTTCCTGATCGGATGTTTGTTTTTCCGGATTGTAAAAGATTCTGTGACTTAGATACTATTTCTCTCTATCTGTCTCTCACTCTCTCTCAGACAAACACACACACACACACACACACACACACACACACACACAGTAAACACCGAAGGAGTTATATTATGTGTCGGCATACTCCTCAATCCACCACACGGTGCATGGCGGAAGCTATGTTGTACCACTGCTAGTTATTCCGTTTCCTGTTCTGCTTTCAGGTGGAGATAGGGACAAACAACTGTTCATATGCTGATTTCTCTTGTCTTGTCTTAGCTGAAATTTATGATGGTGGGATTAGGATCGTTCTGCAGTCTGTCGCAAATGAGGTTTTACAAACTTGGCAAATACAACTTCTACTCTCCAGTGATTCCAGTTTGAGTTCACACAGCATTTCCCTAATATCACAGCCTTCGACAATCAATCACGAGACTCTATAGGCCAAAGAAATGCAACCTTTTGAATCAAGTTACTACACGCCAGCCACTTGGAGCACTAGCATCGTTTCAGCTGTCGAACGTTTTGACACCTGAAGTGATGCTAGTTTTCTAAGTAGCTTCTGTCTAGTAACGGAAGAATGGAATGCTGGAAACAGAGAACTTGCTATTTTTAATGATGTTACTTTTTCACAGTCACTATACATGGCGGTGACTTTTGCAGTACGTAAACGAAAATGTAATGAAACCGATATTCCGTGTTCTGTCGATGACAACATAAAGTAATGACACGTCATTGCCGGGCAGTATGTAAGGTTCACAGTAGTAGAGACGTAATTACATAATCGAAACTCCTTTAAGACAGGACATGAACTGTGTCCTGATGTGTTCCAGTTCAAAAGGAACTGATTACGACTGTATCCGTGGGCTTTACACGCACTTTATGATAGTCTGCACTAACTGTGGTCCGTTTTTCAAGGTTCTTTGCGGATTTCAAACCAATTTTATATATTGAAAATTAGACATAACTTGCATATATCTTTCATTACTGCTATAATTTACATCAGCCTAATTTGCTCTAAAATACGACTTTATTTGGGTTTTTAACGTGCTTTTATATTCCATTTATGCGATATACAAACATTTCGCGGTGTACTTATAGGCTACATGCCAGCCGCTTGTCAGTGCTGCAACGGCGGTTACAAAAAACAAAATGTAATTAAATAAATAAAACATACTGTGGGAAACTACCATTTTGCGACTCATTATCTTGGCTCTGCTAATACTGGCAGGAGAGCTTCTCTCAATATCTTCGATGTTTTCCGTTGATCCGACCATGTGCTGATGTGAAACACACGAACACCACTCAAGGTTGGATCCCATAAGTGTTCTGCACGCTGTCTCCTTTTCCTAGAATACTCCCCGTAAATTGGAATCGACCACTCACTTTCCCTGCAGCTGATCATGCGTACTCGTTCCATTTCAAGACGCGTTCTTGATTATTACCAAATATAGACGTAAAAACATTGAACAGGCATGATCGCTAAATGCAACTACATTTTCAACTGCTTGCTGATAACGGGGGGTAACATTCTGTAATCCTCGTGGTGATTTGTGTCACTGTCCCTCCTTATTATTTTCTGGTTTATACCCGACCCTCTGAGTTTTCTCGGTCGGCTCTTTGGTTGTAAATATAGGCCGTGGTGTTGTACTAAGACAGTAGTTGTTGTATGAAAATTTGTCCCATATTTATATTGCCTGTCCCTTCTGGTTTATACAGGATGATTAATGTTCTAATGAATCGGCTCCTGATCGTAAATACAGCGGGAACAATTGTACTAAAACACAGGTTGCCGTTAAACAAACCAGCGGCCGTGTGGTTACATTTATATGTTAAAGGGTTGAATTTTTTGATTGTAATTGCATTTTCCAGTTATTAGTTATAATCTGAACAACCCGTTGTGTTAAGCCGTGCGTTGCTGTGTTTAAAAGACAGGGTCATTATTGGTGTATTTTACCTGGATCTTGTAGTTCCGCCGAGTGAGTTCTCCTGTAATGAGTGTTCACAAGTAATGTTTTAAGACGTTCCCTCAGACTGGTATTAATTTTGTCACCAGGGCTTTAGTGAAAATAATATTGTCGAAATGAACGGTTTGGGATTCAGTCGCACATTGGGGGCCGATTGAAATTAAGAGGTTAGTTGCTTTGAAGAAAGCTTTATCATTGTCGTATTGTTTCCTACCCTGTTTAACTTTTAGGCAGAGATGAGGATCGTAACCCCGAACCTTTCGACATACAGCTTTCAAATTAAATGTTACGTCATCTGTTTTGGTTAATCGAATCACTCTTGTCATCAGTTGTAAGTAGGCTGTTTAGGTTTTTATATTGGTAACGACATGTAGCGCTCTATATGAAAATCACTGACTGTGCTGTGTGCAGTCTGTGGCTGGTTGGCATTGTTGTAATACTCGCCATTGTAGCATTGTGCAGTTGGCTGTTAACAGCGCGTAGCGTTGCGCAGTTGGAGGTGAGCTGCCAGCAGTGGTGGATGTGTGGAGTGAGATGGCCGAGTTTTGAGAGCAGATGATCTGGACAGAGACAGTAAATTTGTAAGACTGGATGTCATGAACTGATATATATATATATATATATATATATATATATATATATATATATATATATATATATATATATATATGCAAGATGTATGAGACAGGCGAAATACCCTCAGACTTCAAGAAGAATATAATAATTCCAATCCCAAAGAAAGCAGGTGCTGACAGATGTGAAAATTACCGAACTATCAGTTTAATAAGCCATGGCTGCAAAATACTAACGCGAATTCTTTACAGACGAATGGAAAAACTGGTAGATGCAGACCTCGGGGAAGATCAGTTTGGATTCCGTCGAAATGTTGGAACACGTGAGGCAATACTGACCTTACGACTTATCTTAGAAGAAAGATTAAGAAAAGGCAAACCTACGTTTCTAGCATTTGTAGACTTAGAGAAAGCTTTTGACAATGTTGACTGGAATACTCTTTTTCAAATTCTAAAGGTGGCAGGGGTAAAATACAGGGAGCGAAAGGCTATTTATAATTTGTACAGAAACCAGATGGCAGTAATAAGAGTCGAGGGGCATGAAAGGGAAGCAGTGGTTGGGAAAGGAGTGAGACAGGGTTGTAGCCTCTCCCCGATGTTATTCAATCTGTATATTGAGCAAGCAGTAAAGGAAACAAAAGAAAAATTTGGAGTAGGTATTAAAATTCATGGAGACGAAGTAAAAACATTGAGGTTCGCCGATGACATTGTAATTCTGTCAGAGACGGCAAAGGACTTGGAAGAGCAGTTGAACGGAATGGACAGTGTCTTGAAAGGAGGATATAAGATGAACATTAACAAAAGCAAAACGAGGATAATGGAATGTAGTCAAATTAAATCGGGTGATGCTGAGGGAATTAGATTAGGAAATGAGACACTTAAAGTAGTAAAGGAGTTTTGCTATTTAGGAAGTAAAATAACTGATGATGGTCGAAGTAGAGAGGATATAAAATGTAGACTGGCAATGGCAAGGAAAGCGTTTCTGAAGAAGAGAAATTTGTTAACATCGAATATAGATTTATGTATCAGGAAGTCCTTTCTGAAAGTATTTGTTTGGAGTGTAGCCATGTATGGAAGTGAAACATGGACGATAACTAGTTTGGACAAGAAGAGAATAGAAGCTTTCGAAATGTAGTGCTACAGAAGAATACTGAAGATAAGGTGGATAGATCACGTAACTAATGAGGAGGTATTGAATAGGATTGGGGAGAAGAGAAGTTTGTGGCACAACTTGACTAGAAGAAGGGATCGGTTGGTAGGACATGTTTTGAGGCATCAAGGGATCACAAATTTAGCATTGGAGGGCAGCGTGGAGGGTAAAAATCGTAGAGGGAGACCGAGAGATGAGTACACTAAGCAGATTCAGAAGGATGTAGGTTGCAGTAGGTACTGGGAGATGAAGCAGCTTGCACAGGATAGAGTAGCATGGAGAGCTGCATCAAACCAGTCTCAGGACTGAAGACAACAACAACAACATATATATATATATATAATGACCTTTGAACACTATTAAGGTAAATACATTGTTTTTTCTCTATCAAAATCTTTCATTTGATAATTATGCCTGTCAGTAGTTAGTGCCTTCAGTAGTTTGAGTCTTTTATTTAGCTGGCAGTAGTGGCGCTCGCTGTATTGCAATAGTTCGAGTAACGAAGATTTTTGTGAGGCAAGTGATTTGTGAAAGGTATAGGTTATTGTGAGTCAGGGCCATTCTCTTGCAGTGATAACTGAAAAGTCAGATTGCGTTGCGCTACAAATATTGTGGCACTTTAGTCAGGGTGTATACGCCCGGGACAACCGGGAGGTCCGGGAAAAACCGGGGAATTTTTTCATCCGGTAGAAAACCGGGAAAAACCGGGGATATTTTTAGAATTCCGGGAATTTTTCATTGTTTCGGCTTTTAGTTAAATTTTTGTAATTTTGGCTGGTAAGAACAGATACTCTAACAAAGGATATTACTGGATCCCGCTACTACATTAGTAGGTTGGTTGGTTCTTTGGGAGAAGGAGACCAGACAGCGAGGTCATCGGTCTCATCGGATTACGGAAGGACGGGGAAGGAAGTCGGCCGTGCGCTTTGAAAGGAACCATCCTGGCATTTGCCTGGAGCTATTTAGGGAAATCACGGAAAACCTAAATCAGGATGGCCGGACGCGGGATTGAACCGTCGTCCTCCCGAATGCGAGTCCAGTGTCTAACCACTGCGCCACCTCGCTCGGTTTTCGCTACTACAGAATGATACTTTAACAATAAAACATAAACGAGAGAAGAAAACCAAAATAACTTAAATTGTAAAGGAATTGCGCCGTATACAACAACGATACACAGTGCTCATGCAAGCGTCTGCCAATTGAAAACGTGTCAAAGACTTTATGAATACTATGCAGTGCTTCATAACAACAAATTGCCTCCAATGAGCGTGAAGTCGCAACTGTTTACATTCGATTTGTTGTAGCAGTTACGCGCGGGCTCAGGCGCATGCGCAGTTGAGTCACGTTTGAGTAGTAGATTCTCCCGCTTCTGGCTACAGGAGTGTAGCTGTTGGCTGTGCTAGCAGTCGCAGCAAGCAGCTAGATGTTACCGGAAGAAGGGGGGCCCAAATTCATATTCTTGAGGAAAAAAAAAACTTGTTTCACAAAGCGCCTAGCATCCAGGGCACGTTTGTCTATCGATTATTCATATGATTTTGAAACGGTTTCCTCTTGGTTTTTGAACACATTTTAAGTTGATTTCTGAATGACTCATAAGTTGACTTCAATGCATGCATAGTGTACGTTATGTCTGTCAGGAGAATCCTCGTCGCATGTAGAAATAAACTTTGCGCAGACGAAAAGAGGCGGGGCAATACGAGGTGAGGGAGTAAACGGATGAACGCCAATCGCTCGCTGATTATGTGGTTGATTAGGTTTGCGATTGATCAGCATTGTGGTAATTACTAGCGAAATCCGTAGATTCAGACTACCAGAATGGAAATAAACGACTAACAGGAATAACAGGTGAGAAAGATTACGTATCATCTTCTCGGTGTATCCAAGAAAATGAAATTTTCCCGGAACATTTTTGGACAGATCGCTACACTAGTAAGACCAGTAGTACAGTCCCTGCCTTGCAGACGCGTAAGTCCCACTCTGGAAGTAAAGCGGAAAACGTTTTATTCGAACACGTAAAATTCCCAACCGGAAAATAATCGCGGGATAACTAAACCTGCGATTCTGACAGGGTTAGTGAAGTAAATCGGCGAACGAATTTTGATAATGGCAGCAGTAGATACAGAAGTAGTGGTGACAAGATTCTTAGAACGAGGAAGGGAAAGAAACAGGGACATCACACAAATTATGGAAGAATAAGACGATTCCAAATACACTCCTGGAAATTGAAATAAGAACACCGTGAATTCATTGTCCCAGGAAGGGGAAACTTTATTGACACATTCCTGGGGTCAGATACATCACATGATCACACTGAAGAATAAGACGATTCCATATACACTCCTGGAAATTGAACTAAGAACACCGTGAATTCATTGTCCCAGGAAGGGGAAACTTTATTGACACATTCCTGGGGTCAGATACATCACATGATCACACTGACAGAACCACAGGCACATAGACACAGGCAACAGAGCACGCACAATGTCGGCACTAGTACAGTGTATATCCACCTTTCGCAGCAATGCAGGTTGCTATTCTCCCATGGAGACGATCGTAGAGATGCTGGATGTAGTCCTGTGGAACGGCTTGCCATGCCATTTCCAACTGGCGCCTCAGTTGGACCAGCGTTCGTGCTGGACGTGCAGACCGCGTGAGACGACGCTTCATCCAGTCCCAAACATGCTCAATGGGGGACAGATCCGGAGATCTTGCTGGCCAGGGTAGTTGACTTACACCTTCTAGAGCACGTTGGGTGGCACGGGATACATGCGGACGTGCATTGTCCTGTTGGAACAGCAAGTTCCCTTGCCGGTCCAGGAATGGTAGAACGATGGGTTCGATGACGGTTTGGATGTACCGTGCACTATTTAGTGTCCTCTCGACGATCACCAGAGGTGTACGGCCAGTGTAGGAGATCGCTCCCCACACCATGATGCCGGGTGTTGGCCCTGTGTGCCTCGGTCGTATGCAGTCCTGATTGTGGCGCTCACCTGCACGGCGCCAAACACGCATACGACCATCTTTGGCACCAAGGCAGAAGCGACTCTCATCGCTGAAGACGACACGACTCCATTCGTCCCTCCATTCACGCCTGTCGCGACACCACTGGAGGCGGGCTGCACGATGTTGGAGCGTGAGCGGAAGACGGCCTAACGGTGTGCGGGACCGTAGCCCAGCTTCATGGAGACGTTTGCGAATGGTCCTCGCCGATACCCCAGGAGCAACAGTGTCCCTAATTTGCTGGGAAGTGGCGGTGCGGTCCCCTACGGCACTGCGTAGGATCCTACGGTCTTGGCGTGCATCCGTGCGTCGCTGCGGTCCGGACCCAGGTCGACGGGCACGTGCACCTTCCGCCAACCACTGGCGACAACATCGATGTACTGTGGAGACCACACGCCCCACGTGTTGAGCAATTCGGCGGTACGTCCACCCGGCCTCCCGCATGCCCACTATACGCCCTCGCTCAAAGTCCGTCAACTGCACATACGGTTCACGTCCACGCTGTCGCGGCATGCTACCAGTGTTGAAGACTGCGATGGAGCTCCGTATGCCACGGCAAACTGGCTGACACTGACGGCGGCGGTGCACAAATGCTGCGCAGCTAGCGCCATTCGACGGCCAACACCGCGGTTCCTGGTGTGTCCGCTGTGCCGTGCGTGTGATCATTGCTTGTACAGCCCTCTCGCAGTGTCCGGAGCAAGTATGGTGGGTCTGACACACCGGTGTCAATGTGTTCTTTTTTCCATTTCCAGGAGTGTATATAAAAAATTCGTAATACTATTTTTCGATCTCATGCTTGAGAAGCTGGTGTGTATGAGTGAAATGTGAAACTGTTTCCTAACATAAAGCTTTTTGCCTGTAGTAGGTCTAATAGGCATTTGATATCGGTACTTCGTGGATTATATTATGTTGTGTTATAAAAATGGACATATGTGCCAAAAAAGTCTCGTTTATTTGGTGTGTTACAAAATTGCACCCATATTAGAAAGGCCTATTTTGTTTTATCTAGCAGACAGTGACAAAATAGATGTAATCAGATCGAGAAACCACACCAGTCTTGGGTATTATTTGTATTAACGGCGTTTTCAATATTAGATAACGACGTTTCGATTTTTCATGTAGCAAAACGTTTGACGAACTTTGATGAGGTAATAGCTTCTTTCGCAGAAAGGAAAGCACTCCATCTACAGCTGTAGCAAGATTAGAGAGAAAAAAATGCTAGGAGGTAAGGTTTGAAGAAATGTGTAATTTCTTGCTTATCACTTGTCAGTATTGGTTTTATATATCCTATATTTAATTTTATGTCACACAAAACAGCAAGATATTAACTAATAAGCAATAAAGAGTTCAGATTTTCTGAAGAGTTCTTGTTCTCTCGATTACAAATAATCACATCCGCTATTAATTGCGATATTTTTTTTTTTTAAGAAGGGCAGGCTGTCAAATGGCCGACTGGGAACAGGAGAGGCACCACAGGACATTTCAATTTCCACTCGCCTGAATATATTTTGGACGTGCGGTAGAAAATCGCTTTAAGAAGAGGCGTGACACTGCACGTATGCATACTTAAGATCAAATAATATGTCTTACATTTCCGCAAATTCATATGTTTTATGTTTCAGACTTTTCAGAAAGATGTGCGCTACAAGATGAACATATTTTGAAATTTCGATTTTTTTTTTTAGTATTGACTCGGTTCGCAGTTATAGTGGGTAGTCTCCCTATGACTCGTGTTTACATTTAGTGATTTTGCTGTTTCCCCTTCGTTTACTATCACGTCAAATGAAAACATAACTGATATCTGTGGCCGGGAGCTATCAAATGAATTAAAACACATTCACATAATTACGGAAGGCTAAAATGTGTCATTAGTTTCAGATTTTATTTTATTTCCACCTTTCTGACAGTCATGCATTAATCGCCTTGCGGAACAATGAAGCTATTTTTGTCTGTTTGCTAAAGAAACTTGACTTTTGTTAACCTTTTCCGCAGAGGCAGTCAATATATTTGAAACGAAATGTTTTGTTCGACAGTACTGGTTAATTTCAATTGTTCGATGCATTTCAAGTGCATGTTTTCATTTTCTAGCACAGATGGCATTATGTCATAATAAAGAACCAAACATGATATAACACAGTACTGGTGCTCCAAAAAAATTTAAATCCCGAAAACCACACTGGAATGCTTAGTGTCTGGTCGAGGTCTACATCATTGGGAACCCGGACATACGAATGTGCACTTTAAGTGTGCACTTCAAATGTACACATTTTAATATTGTTCACGAAATTCCGATGCTCTTGCAGTATCCTCTGATGTCTTGTTTCTTTTATGACATAATGTATGATCTTTCAGTGTTTCACACGTACGTACATACGGGCTTCCTACGTCATGATAGCTACCCAAGTACGGTGTCGCCTGTTATCTGCGCTTTCTAGCAACTGATGAAACGAGCCTATTTCTAACAGGTCGCGGGAAGATATTGCGAATAGTGATTTGAAAAGCTTTTGAGAATAATATTATATGTGAAAACTTTGCTTTTCTTGTAGTGAAAGGCCTCTGTTGGTTCCCTTTCATGTTAATTTCTTAAATCTGTTGTCATTTACAGCATAAATTCCTCTTCTAAATTTACTTTGTTGTCTCTGACTATCTGGGAGGAGACTGAGCGGTGGAACGTGTTACTTTTACACATAAAAAAGAACGATCTGTCACACTACTAAACTTTAAAACACAGTTTATATGTAATTCATGTCACACAGTCTCATACGGAACTTACATCCGCTTTCTTTTATATACTGTATATGATAAGATACTGTCATCCCCCTTCCCTTCTGTGTGAGAGGATGAATGAGCAAATGTATTTCTAGTTGCATGCTGGATGGTAGCAGACAAGCCTGTCTGCTAGAGAACAGTAGCACCAACGTCGGAACAGGTAGCTACGCTTTCTAAAAGCAAAGAGGTTTCTATCCTTAGTATGGCCCTGTCCGTCCCTTGTCATGTTGGTATAGGGAGCTGCCTCTCTGGTCACTTCCGTTTGTATTTGGGAAGCACGCTCGGTAGGAGCGCAGGTCAGTCTGTACGTGGCGAGCGTCTGAAGTGGTAAGATCTCCGGCTAAGCGCGTGTCTGCTAAGTCCGTAGGACAATGGATTTCTTAAGATCAGCCTAACTGAAAATTGAATGACCTTTATTTCAGGTTTGGATCTAAAATATCTAATGTTATCTTAAATTGCAACGCAATGTAATTCGAGTGTGAAGTTCAGAATATATTCCGGTAGCTGCTTTGTCACTACTTTGTGAGTAAAGTGGAACCACGTGTTGATCAGTAACTCTAACTAAGATCATAAATCTTAAATGCGAATGTGCGTGAGATTATAACGTCTCGTCTTGACAATATTTTTAAATATAGCGACATTTGTTTATGTTCAACCCACGAGTGGTGTACTTCGTGAGTTAAGAATCACGAAAGAAGGTTGTATACGTGGAAGAACCCTGGAGATACTAATAGGTATCAGATAGATTATATAATGGTAAGACAGAGATTTAGGAACCAGGTTTAAGTTGTAAGACATTTCCAGGGGCAGATGTGGACTCTGACCACAATCTATTGGTTATGACCTGTAGATTAAAACTGAAGAAACTGCAAAAATGTGGGAAATTAAGGAGATGGGACCTGGATAAACTGAAAGAACCAGAGGTTGTACAGAGTTTCAGAGAGAGCATAAGGGAACAATTGACAGGAATAGGGGAAAGAAATACAGTAGAAGAAGAATGGGTAGCTCTGAGGGATGTAGTAGTGAAGGCAGCAGAGGATAAAGTAGGTACAAAGACGAGGGCTGCTAGAAATCCTTGGGTAACAGAAGAAATATTGAATTTAATTGATGAAAGGAGAAAATATAAAAATGCAGTAAATGAAGCAGGCAAAAAGGAATACAAACGTCTCAAAAATGAGATCGACAGGAAGTGCAAAATGGCTAAACAGGGATGGCTAGAGGACAAATGTAAGGATGTAGAAGCTTATCTCACTAGGGGTAAGATAGATATTGCCTACAGGAAAATTAAAGAGACCTTTGGAGAAAAGAGAACCACGTGTATGAATATCAAGAGCTCAGATGGCAGCCCAGTTCTAAGCAAAGAAGGGAAGGCAAAAAGGTGGAAGGAGTATATAGAAGGTTTATACAAGAGCGATGTACTTGAGGACAATATTATGGAAATAGAAGAGGATGTAGATGAAGACGAAATGGGAGATACGATACTGCGTGAAGAGTTTGACAGAGCACTGAAAGACCTGAGTCGAAACAAGGCCCCCGGAGTAGACAACATTCCATTAGAACTACTGACGGCCTTGGGAGAGCCAGTAATGACAAAACTCTACCAGCTGGTGAGCAAGATGTATGAGACAGGCGAAATACCCTCAGACTTCAAGAAGAATATAATAATTCCAATCCCAAAGAAAGCAGGTGCTGACAGATGTGAAAATTACCGAACTATCAGTTTAATAAGCCACGGCTGCAAAATACTAACGCGAATTCTTTACAGACGAATGGAAAAACTGATAGATGCAGACCTCGGGGAAGATCAGTTTGGATTCCGTAGAAATGTTGGAACACGTGAGGCAATACTGACCTTACGACTTATCTTAGAAGAAAGATTAAGAAAAGGCAAACCTACGTTTCTAGCATTTGTAGACTTAGAGAAAGCTTTTGACAATGTTGACTGGAATACTCTTTTTCAAATTCTAAAGGTGGCAGGGGTAAAATACAGGGAGCGAAAGGCTATTTATAATTTGTACAGAAACCAGATGGCAGTAATAAGAGTCGAGGGGCATGAAAGGGAAGCAGTGGTTGGGAAAGGAGTGAGACAGGGTTGTAGCCTCTCCCCGATGTTATTCAATCTGTATATTGAGCAAGCAGTAAAGGAAACAAAAGAAAAATTTGGAGTAGGTATTAAAATTCATGGAGACGAAGTAAAAACTTTGAGGTTCGCCGATGACATTGCAATTCTGTCAGACACGGCAAAGGACTTGGAAGAGCAGTTGAACGGAATGGACAGTGTCTTGAAAGGAGGATATAAGATGAACATTAACAAAAGCAAAACGAGGATAATGGAATGTAGTCAAATTAAATCGGGTGATGCTGAGGGAATTAGATTAGGAAATGAGGCACTTAAAGTAGTAAAGGAGTTTTGCTATTTAGGAAGTAAAATAACTGATGATGGTCGAAGTAGAGAGGATATAAAATGTAGACTGGCAATGGCAAGGAAAGCGTTTCTGAAGAACAGAAATTTGTTAACATCGAATATAGATTTATGTATCAGGAAGTCCTTTCTGAAAGTATTTGTTTGGAGTGTAGCCATGTATGGAAGTGAAACATGGACGATAACTAGTTTGGACAAGAAGAGAATAGAAGCTTTCGAAATGTGGTGCTACAGAAGAATACTGAAGATAAGGTGGATAGATCACGTAACTAATGAGGAGGTATTGAATAGGATTGGGGAGAAGAGAAGTTTGTGGCACAACTTGACTAGAAGAAGGGATCGGTTGGTAGGACATGTTTTGAGGCATCAAGGGATCACAAATTTAGCATTGGAGGGCAGCGTGGAGGGTAAAAATCGTAGAGGGAGACCGAGAGATGAGTACACCAAGCAGATTCAGAAGGATGTAGGTTGCAGTAGGTACTGGGAGATGAAGCAGCTTGCACAGGATAGAGTAGCATGGAGAGCTGCATCAAACCAGTCTCAGGACTGAAGACAACAACAACAACAACAACATCAAAATTATTGTCGAATTACACTCTTTGTGTAAACCAAGTTGACCACATGAAGCATGTGGTGTAATCATCAGAGTAGCCATCAGCTATTCTTTTCGGGAAGATTTGACAGAGAGTTAATATGAATTTAATATACCAGTGTGTGGTAATTACATGACGGACAGGATTGCGCTACGAACGTAACTTCTTTGGGTGAGAATTGAATCTGTTGGTTGTGGTTAATTTCCTCTTTCATATGTTACAACGTTCTTCGTGTGTTATTTCATGAATGCAGTGTTGTAAGCAGTCTCCCAATCTTGGGATCCATATTTGATGTGTTCCGTAAGATTACAAACACAGATATTCACAATCCTAAATAACGCACCAGCTTAGTTATGACTCAAGTTTGGTTGGGAATTTGGTAAGCTAGACTGGATACCTGGTGAAACAGTTGCGCAGTAATGCAAGGTTAACTTCCTCAGACAGCTCACAGATTTTAACCAACTTTTATGGTCTTGAATATAATCACCGCTTACACAACAAATTAATGCAACAACGTTACAGTAGCAACACTATGTATATTAATTTAAACTATTAACTGTCTCTGTTAGTGTGTTCGTGCTACTTAACAGTGATGTTGCTGTTGGCTGACTACATCACGTGCCTATGCTCTGAATATCCGCTGTCATCGGCTGGCGAGATTACGTGACATGAGCTACGAACGGCCTACAAAAGCGCATCGAAGTCAAGATTTCAATGATTCGGAAAGTAACATGCGGTGTTTGGTGGAATTCCTGTTTACACTTCCGTAATACGAAGCTACGCAGCGTACATGTTGCTGCACATCAAAGATGTTTCCAAAATGTGTCTTTTTCCCTGAGTTTCGTTATCTAAAGTGCCGGGATATTGTAAGCCCGGGTATGAAACCATAACCATTCAAAGAATTGATAAGGGAAAATATACTGTCACCCGGGAGAAAGTGTATTTTTAACCGGGAAATCCGGGAAAAATACGGGAATTTTTTTTTCCTTATCCACGTATACACCCTGTTAGTGAATGTCTGATAACGTTCAGTTTTGCTAAGCTGTTTGAAAATCAAATAACATAAGATGTTATCAGCGCAGTAATTCATTAATTTTTCTAAGGGGGCGTTACACAGCGGCGCTTATATAGTTTTCATGTATTGCACAAACGCATTTAATAAGAGAGATTGTGTCAAACGCAGTAGTAAACACCGTTGCTTCACCCGATAACGGGCGGGCTGCCGGTCCGGCCGTCTTGTAATCATTGTCATATTGTTTGCTGTTTTGATTTCTTTTGCAAAAGCTTTTTCATCTTACGATTTAAGGTCAAAAGAATTTTGCAATTTTATTCATTTTCTAAAAAAAAAGGAAAGTACAAAACATTTATCGTTATATATTGTTAAACAAGTTGTGTGAAAAGGAAGTTGTATTGGTGGTTCCCATTAATTCCAGTAAGTACCCGCGTCTTAGTAAATACAACGAAACTTGTTTGGTGACAAAAATAAGCGCTTTCTTGTAATTCTAGAGATTGTTTTAAAATACCTACCATAACAGATGGAGTACAGTTCAGGAGATGTCAGAGCGCCGTGACGTTCGTCACGTTCTGATTGTGATTGATAGCTTTTATTGCCGCTTGTTTGATACCGTGATCTAGAACATAGAAGAGGTGCAATGGTATTTCACCTTCTGCCCCTTTGTCCTTACCTCTATCCCGCATTTGCACGAGGATGGACTGTCAAATATTGGATTTGGAAATGTTAATGGTAGTGAGGGACGGACGCCTCTCATGTCCGATGCCCCCTTTTACTCTCCCAAGGCGGAATTTGTGTACCTCAGCTGTCTGTGTCTAGTTCGAAACGGTGTGAACGTTTTCTAAATGTTTGCGACCAGTGTAACTGAGCCAGGACCTGGGTACCAGCCCGGTATTCATATATATATATAGATGTGATAAAAAGACTAAAAACCACATCCAGGAATAAATCCGGGTCCGGCACGTCACCACGAATCCCGGAAGAACTGTATTCGAATAATAAGGAAATTTTCACTCTACAGTTGACTGTGCGCTGATATGAAACTTCCTGGCAGATTAAAACTATGTACTGAGACTCGAACTCGGGACCTTTGCCTTTTGCGGGCAAGTGTTCTATAAACTGAGCTACCCAAGCACGACTCACGCCCCGTCCTCACGGCTTTAATTCCGCCGGTACCTCGTCTCCTACGTTCCAAACGTCACAGAAGCTCTCCTGCGAACCTTGCAGAACTAGTACTCCTGGAAGAAACGATATTGCGGAGAGACGGAGCTTGAGTCGTGCTTAGGGAAATCAGTAGGTGGAACGCTAGCCCGCGAAAGGCAAAGGTCCCGAGTTCGAGTCTCGGTCCGGCACACAGGTTGAATCTGCAAGGAAGTTTCATATCAGCGGACACTCCGCTGCAAAGCGAAAATTTCATTCTAGAAACAACCCCCAGGCTGTGTCTAAGGCATGTCTTCTCAATATCCTTTCTTCCAGGAGTGCTAGTTCTGCAATGTTCGCAGGAGAGCTTGTGTGAAGTTTGGAACGTAGGAGACGAGGTTCTGGCCGAATTAGAGCTGTGAGGGCGTGGCGTGAGTCGTTTTTGGGTAGCTCAGTTGGTAGAACACACAGTTTTAATCTGCCAGGAAGTTTCTAATTCAGTTTTGATCACACCATGTACAAAAACACCAGAGAAGTTTTTACAAGCATATTTATGCAAATGTGCCTCTTGAGTGAAGTGATATGTACGAGCAGGATGGAGAAAAGAATGTATGATGGTGCTAAAGTGTTAAAAATGCTTTTCTTGGATTATGTGGTAAGTTTACACTGGTCATCTTTTCCACTAATTCGCACATATTTTTCTCGCTTTCATGACAAGAATATGCATTTCACTTCATTCAAGTGACAAAAATAAAGTATGTATTAAGACAAAGCACACCTGATGATGGACTCTTGGGTCCGAAATGCGTCGTGTACTTAATAAAACAGGAAAATTTGTGATTGAATGCGTTTTTTAATTCATAATTCCAGTGTATACAGTCGCGTTTGAAGCGCCAAATTTGGATGAAATTAAAATAAAAAAATCGTTTGACCCCATTAAACTTTATTTACAATTTGAGAGGCCTATTTCATTTAACGAAAACATAATTGGGGATGCCCTATTTTCTGCTTTTTCTAATGTAGAAATCAGTGATCTTGGTAATCCGAAGCAGTCGCAACGAGCCAATTAGTACAAAGTTGGAGAAAGAAGAGAAGAAAAAAAATATGCATTTTGTAACTCTGATTTTTGTGGTATTGTTTCCTTTGCCGTGCTTAAACAGCGTCCTGAATAGTTCATCAGAAATCTCTACAGATCTCTGGGAGCAGATGCACACCAGCCTGAAGATGTTAAATGGCGCAATAATGTTCTCGTATCTCTTTGCAAGTCCGCTCCCAATTCGCCTAGTTCAGCTAAATGCTGGAGAAGCCCCAAGATGAAGCGTTTGCGGCGATCGGAGCCTGAGTACTGGAGTTAGCGCAACACGGAACACAGGTTTAGCACCGAATGTGGGACGCACTGAACACCGCAATCGATTAGCTACACTAGGAGGAACTATGAATTCATCACGGGTGACACGGAACAGGAACCGCGCTGCGGTGATAAGGATCGAGGTCTGTCGGAAGCAATAAAGTGTGGCCGTAAACTGAACCGCAAGTACGCCTCCAGCAGCGACCCCTGGCAGCACGCGGCGCTCTGAGTCACACACAGCCGCTGTCCCCGCTCCATCGGTCACGCACTCGCCGCCCAGCTCGTGAGTCACCCTGAATGTCACTTGCTCATCTTCCCTCTCACAGACTGCGGAATCCTCATTGCTTAATCGTGACTAATCTCCTTGACTACGGTACGCCTAATCCCATATTAAAAAATTCTTGCCACTCCTCTGGTTCGATTTCATGTTCTTGTCCCCAATTCTTCTTCGATTAAAATCTCGTTGAGTGGCTCAGTAAGTCTTTCCACTGCATACACTTTAGCGACATGTGCGTCCCTTATCTATCCCAGGTAGCCAACCGGGGAAAGGGAACATATAGTTTCACGTGGGACCCAAACCACGTGTAATCCCTATGACTCCTCACATCGTAGACAGATAACGGCTAAATTAAACGCTGATTAAAAATTTCCTTAGTCCAGTCGTGATTTGACCCAACAAGCACGTGGAATCTAGGCAAGCGCTTTACCTTTAGCCCACCACACCCAAGCGCGATTCGAATAGAAATTTGATTTAATACCTCCTTCAAAATTCGTAGAAGTAACAATCAACGTTACTGACTATCGGACATTGCGATTTGAGAGATGAAGAGATCATAGTGGCCATAATAAGAGTTACATGAAATGTGTTCGCAGTTGCGAACATGCATACGGAAAACCATCACCAGTACAACAGAATGACGACAATGGAAATTTTGTGCCGGATCGGGACTAGAAACCGGATTTCTGGATTTACGGTTGCGGTAGCCATAACTGTATTGGCTACCACGTGCACGACTCACGGCGAGACCCAAACTTCCATACGTCGTCGTTTAAGCATCATAACCTGCACTCGTACATATTACGTATTTTGCGAACCTGAGAGGACATTTTAATTGGAAGCCGCTGTCTAGTATCAGCGGATGAAAACAACATTTTACCGTAGTTCTTAACAACACAGCCACTGAAATACCATACAAAGGAATAGTCAGACACTCCAGGTGAAGAGGTAAGTCAGAAGCACGAGCTGTATGCGGTCTGACGTCATCTTGTTGAAAGATGAAGCCGCGAAGTAGGCGAAAATAGTTAGTGCCACTGGCGATAACACACTGGAAAAGTAATTCTGCTGTCCTAATTACTGGTTCTGAATTGTAAAGCTGATCGTGTCTTGCACCCAGTGACACCCCAATCAATCACACCGGGTACTGAGCCAATATGACGATGACGAAAGCTAATTATTTGCATTCCCAAAGATGTAGTGCACTTCACGCCAGTTTGACATTTATTACAAGCCGCCTCCTGTCGACAGTTACAGTTTTAATGGCCAGCCGTACAGTATCACATGCGAGGGCTTAGACCTGGCTCACAATTACAATACGAAATACTCGTATCAGTGAGCTAAGACCGATGGCGTCCTCTCTTACAACAGTCACTCCGGAGAAATAGCAACACGTTGAACAGAACACCGAAAAAGACTAGCTACGTGTAACTGCCATGAATATTACTGCAGGAACATGAATCACTTGTTTGACAAACATCAGCCCACACGAATATCGTAAATTTCTCAGTCATTGAAACTGCATGAATTCTGTCTGGCCGTTTTCAACCTGTCTCAGTATCTGCGCTCTACCACCCGCCTACCGTTGCTGCTGTAGATATAAGGAAATCTGAAAGACTACGCTCCTACATGTCGCTGTTATAAGTTTAGATCCATTGATCTCCGGAAAGCCGAAACCGGTTATCAACCTTATTAAAGTAGTGTGTAATGAAAACTACGAAATTTTTAATATAATATTTTCCATTAATTTGTAGCGTTTTGACCGTGTGTCTGTCTGACCAACACTTAAAAGTTCTTTTTATCTGGAACGGGTAGACCTATATCAAGTCGAAATTTGTATCACACGTTAGGGTTTGCAGCTACATGGCGGTGTAAAAACTTGAGGCTTCTACGTCTATGCAGTCAAAAGATACGGTCATCTATGTCACATTTTGGCACTCGCAACCTAACCCATCACTTCCCGTTGGCCTAGAATAATGAAATTTAGCAAGAAGCAAGATTTTACAGTACAACGTAAGCAAAAAATCCTAAATTTCCTATTCTGTAATTCTATCAGACGGAAACAACTTTTTTGTAATTTGTTATCGGACTGTGTGTCTGCCCGTGCGTCTGTTACGTCCCCTTTCCCTCAGGAACAAATAGATGCATAAAATTGCAAGCTATCTCACGTGCTAAGCTATAGAGTCCCTTGGCGGTGTAATACATATAATCTAAGTGTCAGGAACCAAATTACAAGGCCATTTTTTTTAAAAAAAAAAACTTTATTTCTAACAAAATGTTTTTTATACAATAAAACCCACCACCTTATGAATTAGTGGGTCATGATATAATACATTAATTAGGTACAGCTTATACATTTCTAATTCTAATCTACAGACAGTATTGTTAGTTGAATGGGCAGACCTACTAATTAACAAATCTGCTACTCCTAATATTACTACTTACACTAGTCTCTACTGCCTGCAGCGTTACAAACATGCCAGTAAATATACAAACCTACTTGTGTGCCTTGTTCACCGAGCTAACCCCGGTGAACGCGCCCTGGCACAGGGCAGGCCAATACTTTTATCCGCTGCAGGTTTCCATCTTAATTCCTATTCTAATTTCCTAACCTAATGAACTATTCTAAGTCAGAATCGGTGCGTTGTCAAGTCCGGTATGGTCGCCCCTCTCCCCCTATCCTGCACGTGGCGGATTCCAACTTTACCAGTCGACCAGTCCACGCACAGGCGGTACGGGATTGGGGTATTGACTTAGTATGTGATTTCTTTAAGTCTCAAAGCTCTCTCAGATATTGTGTTAGGACCTTTCGTGATACCTCATTTGCCAACTGATTTAGCAGTCGAAAGGTCTCGTCTTGTCTTAATAACATATAAGTGTCATGGTTGGGTAGTTGTTGTCTAAGTGTAGTTGCTACATCATCGAAAAGGGGGCACTCGTAGACCACATGGTCGGCCATTTAGAACAGATAGTTTGAAACTCGAAAACTCTCTCATCTAAACATATCGGGTACTCTCTTTTGACATAGAACCATGAAATTTGGCGCGGAGCTACGATTCGCAGTGCAGGTAAAGAAAATATATTGTGATATCACATCACAACAAAAAATATTTCTTTTTTCATTGGTTATTTGACGTCAACTTGAAATTAACGCATTCTCGGAAGTCTTGGAATCCCTGGGACTGACATGTTGCCAGCATCAATGACGACAACAGGCCAAAACCACTGAGATTCTCGATTCCTCGAACGGATGAACTCTCTAGATACATCGTTAAAGCTGTACGCGAACCCTATTCGCACCTGGCCATTTTTTTAACTAGTACATACAAACCATTAATATTCTTATCAGTGGTTACCTAAGAAATGCGGGCTAGTAGTCATCTGTTAAGTTCAATCTGATCTGATATGAGAAGAGAATTTAACGGCATTTCCATTATGGACCCATGTCAGATCCAACAATAAAGAACTGAATCCAGTTCACCTACTAGAAGTCCGTATACTCTAAAATAACAACAAGAACATTAAGAATCCATGAAGGTATTTTCAATTGCTGAAAAATTTTTAGTTTAGTGCAGGGTAGTAATTTATAAAAAATTAATTTCTGTTATAGAATGTCTCTGCTCGTTATCCATATTAACAGCAGAATCACTTTCTATTCGGCATAATTCTCAGGCTTCTTAATATGTCAGATGCGTTTTTCTCAAGCACACTGTTCACAGGGCGTTCATTATTAAAAAGCTGTTATGAGGTACAGAGGTGTATAATCGGAAGAGGATTTCTGGTGTAGTATTTTAATAACAAGAGCGGAGTGAACTGGAATATTGTTGCCGCTCTACTCAGTAATATCGCTGGTGTAAGTCACGAGAGTATAATTTCGTGATGCGTCGACGATTAAAGAGAAAACTAACCAGCTGTCTTTAATACACTACTGGCCATTAAAATTGCTACACCACGAAGATTACGTACGTGCTACAGCCGTGAAATTTAACCGACAGGAAGAACATCCTATGATATGCAAATGATTAGTTTTTCAGACCACAAGGTTGGCGCTGGTGGCGACACCTACAACGTGCCGATATGAGGAAAGTTTCCAACCGATATCTCATACACAAACAGCAGTTGACCGGCGTTGCCTGGTGAAACGTTGTTGTGATGCCTCGTGTAAGGAGGAGAAATTCGTACCATCACGTTTCCGACTTTGATGAAGGTCGGATTGAAGCCTATCGCGATTGCGGTTTATCGTATCATGACATTGCTGCTCGCTTTGGCCAAGATCCAATGACTGTTAGCAGAATATGGAATCGGTGAGTACAGGTGGGTAATACGGAACGACGTTCTGGATCCCAACGGCCTCGTATCACTAGCAGTCGAGATGACAGGCATCTTATCCCCATGGCTGTAACGGGTCGTGCAACCACGTCGCGATCACTCAGTCAGCAGATGGGGACGTTTGCAAGACAACAACCATCTGCACGAACATTTGGACGACGTTTGCAGCCGCATGGACTATAAGCTCGGTGAGCATGGCTGCGGTTACCCTTGACGCTGCATCGCAGACAGGAGCGCCTCCGATGGTGTACTCAACGACGAACCTGGGTGCACGAATGGCAAAACGCCATTTTTTCGGATGAATCCAGATTCTGTTCACAGCATCATGATGGTCGCATCCATATTTGGAGAACACACATTGGAAGCATGTATTCGTCAACGCCATACTGGCGTATCACCCGGCGTGATGGTATGGGGTACTATTGGTTACACGTCTCGGTCACCCCTTGTTCGCACTGACGGCACTCTGAACAGTGGACGTATCATTTTAGATGTGTTACGACCCGTGGCTCCCCCTTTCATTCGATCCCTGCGAAATCCTACATTTCAGCAGGATAATGCACGACCGCATGTTGCAGGTCCTGCACGGGCCTTTCTGGATACAGAATATGTTCGACTGCTGCCATGGCCAACACATTCTCCAGATCTCTCATCAACTGAAAACGTCTGATCAATGGTGGCCGAGCAACTGGCTTGTCACAATACGCCAGTCACTGCTCTTGATGAACTGTGGTATCGTGTTGAAGTTACATGGGCAGCTGTACCTGTACACGCCATCCAAGCTCTATTTGACTGAATGCCCAGGCGTATCAAGGCCGTTTTATGGCCAGAGGTGGTTGCTCTGGGTACTGATTTCTCAGGTTCTATGCACTCAAACTGTGTGAAAATGTAATTACATGTCAGATCTAGTGTAATACAAGGTGAGTCACCTAACATTACTGCTGGATATATTTCGTAAACCACATCAAATACTGACCAATCGATTCCACAGACCGAACGTGAGGAGAGGGGCCATTGTAACTGATTAATACAAACCATAAAAAAATGCACGGAAGTATGTTTTTTAACACAAACATACGTTTTTTTAAATGAAAACTCGTTAGTTTTGTTAGCACATCTGAACATATAAACAAATACGTTATCAGTGTCGTTTGTTGCATTGTAAAATGTTAATTACATCCGGAGATATTGTAACCTAAAGTTGACACTTGAGTACCACTCCTCCGCTGTTCGATCGTGTGTATCGGAGAGCACCGAATTACGTAGGGATCCAAAGGGAACGGTGATGGACCTTAGGTACAGAAGAGCCTGGAACAGCACATTACGTCCACATGCTAACACCTGCTTATTGGTCTTTTTCACTGACGCACATGTACATTACCATGAGGGGTGAGGTACACGTACACACGTGGTTTCCGTTTTCAATTACGGAGTGGAATAGAGTGTGTCCCGACATGTCAGGCCAATAGATGTTCAATGTGGTGGCCATAATTTGCTGTGCACAATTGCAATCTCTGGCGTAATGAATGTCGTACACGCCGCATTACATCTGGTCCAGAGGTGTAAGACCAGGAGTACGGGCTGGCCAATTTATGCGTCCTCCACGTCCTATGAAACGCCCGTGGCCCGTGTTTGTTACAACACGCAACTGAACGTCGGAGGTTTCAAGCGTCAACTTTAGGTTACAATATCTCCGGATGTAATTAACATTTTACAATGCAACAAACAGCACTGATTACGTTTTTTCTTTATATGTTCAGATGTGCTAACAAAACTAACGTGGTTTCATTTAAAAAAACGTAGGTTTGTGTTAAAAAACATACTTCCGTGCATTTTCGTATGGTTTGTATTAAACAGTTTCACTAGCCCCTTTCCTCACGTTCGGTCTGTGTAATCGGTTCGTCAGTATTTGATGTGGTTTACGAAATATATCCAGCGGTAACGTTAGGTGACTCACCCTGTATATTTGTCCAATGAATACCTATTTATTATCTGCATTTCTTCTTGGAGTAGCAACTTTAATGGCCAGTAGTGTAATAGCCAGCACTTAGGGCACTTGATTTTTATTTCGGTAAAATATCAAAGAAATATTTAGTACGTTAGCAATTTTTGGCTGTCGATCAACACTTAAAATGCCTTTAGGTCACTAAAAAATAAAACTGTAAAGAACGACCCCAATAGTGATCATCACAAGTACAACAAACGTCATGGTCGCTGACCCGCGTCAGAGGGGTCCCACACTAATGCTGCGCCCTCGGGTTGCCGTTTACTGCTCGTACTCTGGCCACTGCCCATCCTGCCACAGCCACCCCTCCATCTCCCCGCCGGTGTAGCAGGTCGCAGAAGCCGCGGCAGAGGTGCGGCCATTATTAGCAGCGGTAATTGCCTGCGGCCGCCACCCCCAACCCCATCTCACCCCGAAATGCCGCGGCCGACACGTCGATACACCGCCAGGTGACGGATCGCTCGCCTGGCGATAATCGGAGCTAACAGCTGACAAGACAACTACGGCTAGACGTCTGCGCGGCTGCTGATATCCGTCGGTGTATCCGAAACAACATTGGTTTGAATGGGTAACAGCCTGCACCGAGGTGGAAATCAGTGGTATAAAGCTATCATCAAGCCGAATTTTGGTTTCAATAAGTGTTTTATTAGTCATGTAGCATACTTGTACCCTTATCCCTGCTTTGCATACACTTATCAGAAAGTTATAGATGGGCCTACATTTTACCGATGACACGGTACGACTACGCAACTCGACATTTTTCACATTAGCACATACTGACAAAGGTGATAGAAGTGACAACTCACAGATAAAAATCCTAATACGAATATCCGCAGTAATAATTACTTTGACAAACTGCCGATTGGCTTCTGTTTCGGATTCTTCGGCCAACTATCGTCTGATGATTTTACTGACGTTTCGCTAGCAGAAGTGGCTGAGATTGTCAAAGCTTCACCCACCATTGCCGGCGGTGAACTGGACCCGAGCTCGCGGCCGCAGACTATATGTACCTGGCGTGCCAACGTCCGAGTGCTTCTCCGCGGTCATTTCCGGTGCCGTGCTCCTCTTGCTATCTGCGACGGTCGTTCGCTACAGCACGGGAAGCCAGGATCCGTTTACCTTAAGACTTCCCTCTTTCTTATTGAAACTATTCGCGTGTTTTTGTTTTTGCACAGCTTCTCTGAACACGCGGGTGTGATAGAGCTTCTCTGCAGGCAAAAATTCTGAGTTGGCGAATTTTATTACGTGGTCGGTCTCACTCAGAACGTGCTCTGCCACGGCCGATTTATTCACCTGCCTCAACCTGCAATTTCGCTTATGTTCTTTGATACTGGTATTGATCGTCCAGTCATTCCGACATAAACTTTATCGCATGTGCATGGTATGCGGTAAAATACTGACGTTGCAAGTGTGTTTGTTTCCTCCTTTGCCGATCTAAGACGCTCTTTGAGATTCCTTGTCGGTTTGAAAATCGTCTCTACACCATACTTAAATTATAGGACATTTTCATTGTTAGGATTTTCGTCAATTTTTGTAATACAGGCTATAGATAGTAACGTTAATTATTCTTTAAGTCATTTTCATTATTCCAGAGCCAGTGTCATTGCAATGGCCTTAGCGCCCATAGCCTCGATAGGGTATAAGCACTGTTGACATCTCCGACAGCTGAAGATGGCAACAAGGTGATCTTCCTGATTTTGTGTCGCATTACCCGTACAGTCTGCTTCCGTGGTGCAAACGCTTATTTCATTACGGAAAGCTTTAATAAGGCGACATAAAAGCTACTCTAGGTAAATCTACCCACTGGAATGTTTTATTTATGATCTCACACTTTGTGTGCCATACACTTCGTAGATAGTGTTCTGCACAAAATCAGCTCTTCTATCAACGTTTCTATTAAACAGATTTACAGGTCATCCCAGAAATGTGGAGACAAACTTTGAAGAACTGTAGAAGGTGTCTTCAGGAGCCCATGTTCCGAAACATCCTACGACGGCACAGAGCGTCCAAGTTATGGGCGCCGGCGCCTGCAACTAGGCCACCCTTTCGGCTGCGAACGTGACTTTTTACACTGGCGGACTGCAGGAGGAACATTTCCCATTGTTGTTTGTTGTTCAGTGATCGCGCCTGATTGCCACGGGGAGAAGATAATGATAGCTGCTGCGTAGAGAGACCTCGTCTTCTGTGGATACGGCGCTCTGTTGCCTTTGTGGATGAAGGTTTTCTCCTGAATCTACATCTAGATCTACATCCATACTCCGCAAGCCACCTGATGGTGCGTGGCGGAGGGTACCCTGAGTACCTTTATCGGTTCTCCCTTCTATTCCAGTCTCGTATTGTACGTGGAAAAAAGAAATGTCGGTATGCTTCTGTGAGGGCTCTAATCTCTCTGATTTTATCCTCATGGTCTCTTCGCGACATATTCGTAGGAGGGAACAATACACTGCTTGACTCCTCGGTAAAGGTATGTTCTCGAAACTTTAATAAAAGCCCGTACCGAGCTACTGAGCGTCTCTCCTGCAGAGTCTTCCACTGGAGTTTATCTATCATCTCCGTAACACTTTCGCGATTACTAAATGATTCTGTAACGAAGCACGCTGCTCTCCGTTGGATCTTCTCTAACTCTTCTATCAACCCTATCTGGTACGGATCCCACACTGCTGAGCAGTATTCAAGCAGTTGGCGAACAAGCGTACTGTAACCTACTTCCTTTGGTTTCGGATTGCATTTCCTTAGGATTCTTCCAATGAATCTCAGTCTGGCATCTGCTTTACCGACGATCAACTTTATATGATCATTCCATTTTAAATCACTCCTAATGCGTACTCCCAGATAATTTATGGAATTAACTGCTTCCAGTGGCTGACCTGCTATTTTGTAGCTAAATAATAAGGGATCTATCTTTCTATGTATTCGTAGCACATTACACTTGACTACATTGAGATTCAATTGCCAATCCCTGCACCATGCGTCAATTCGCTGCAGATCCTCCTGCATTTCAGTACAAATTTCCATTGTTACAACCTCTCGATGCACCACAGCACCATCTGCAAAAAGCCTCAGTGAACTTCCGATGTCATCCACAAGGTCATTTATGTATATTGTGAATAGCAACGGTCCTATGACACTCCCCTGCGGCACACCTGATATCGCTCTTACTTCGGAAGACTTCTCTCCATTGATAATGACATGCTGCGTTCTGTTATCTAGGAACTCTTAAATCCAATACCGAGAAACACTGGAGACTTTAGAGGATACCAGGAAAAAAAAACTATAGATAGAAGCCCGTGCCTGACTGTCCGACTGCTGCCTACAAGACAGTATAACAAGCGATTTACAGACACGATACGTGTGATCATCGTGTCTCCAATTCCTGCAGCCGTTTCTGCGAATAGATAGCTCCTGATGGTGTCGCTGATTCTACATTCACACAGCTCCTCATCTGACCTCATGAGGATGCATGGATTCCTACAACAAACAATGTCATTACGACTTAAGTACACGCTAGATATTTCAAGAAATAACAATAAAAGCGTAGTGTTTGATTACATAGCCATCTTCAATAGCAGGTGTTAAAATTAGTTACTCTTTCACCTTAAGCTTATTGCAGTAGTTCAAAAATAATTTTACACCATATACTTTTCGCTTTTATTTACAAACCATCCTTTGTGTTCATACTGCAAATATTTGTAAATTGTTTGGTTGTTTTATATTAAAAATAGAATTTATTTATAAAGCTGGTGTGTTGTTTACTTTCAGTGTTTCTGCCTCTTGTTTGTATATTTTTCAAACCACTGCTTCCTCTCTGTTACGAGAGGTTCATGTCGAAAGGAAATTCGTTTTGCATGTATACCTGACAGTTTTTGTCTTCTGGCACTTTTTCTTAAACTGCATTTGCGTTATTTACACTTCACCTCACTTTTGGAAATAGAATTGAAGTTACGTGTGTTCTCACTCAGCACAGAGTGAAAATATGTGAAATGTCTTTTATGTTCGACAGGGATGTGAGCGGAGGGGAGGGAGGATGGTTACTTGTTATGATTCAATTTCTTTTTTTGTTTTGTTTTTAGAAGGAAGTAAATGGAGGTAACTATAGGAAAAAACAGAGGAGTTGCTAGTGGTAAATATAGATTATGGTTACCTGTGTCAGTTAGTGTTATATTAAGAGATTAGTCAGTTTAAGGACTGTATAGGTTTCTAGGTTGGTTTGAGCATTTATAAGTTTCTTTCCTTTCTATTACTGTTTTCTCACTGTGGTAGTTTTCTTGTAAGGCGAGGAGGTGACGATTTCCATGCCTGTGTCTCTGGCGCTAATTTTATGTTGGTGTTGGAGTAAGTTTTAGCCGAAAATTTAATCATTTGTCCTATACTTCCACACTCTTACATGTTCTTAGGATCTTGTGTCAAATGTCCTCCTGGTTTGACCTTTGTACCTTTCATCACAGTTCAGTTGATGTATTCCAGAATTCTGATATAAGTCCGTTTTCCTATTGTTTTTGGAAAGTATTCTTAAATTAGACTATTGGTTTGATGGGCTACTTTTGCTTTTTTGTAAGTACTGGATATTCTGTGTGTATTTGTGTTGTATGCCATTGTGTACCATCTTCTCTTTTCTGTTTTTCTCTAACTGCCAAATTATATGTCTTACGAAGTTTCTTTCAACATCAAAGTCTAGCAACAAAGGGGGGAGAAGCAAAGGTCTGGAGAATATTTAGACAATAGGCAGAAGTACCGTAAGTAAACCGCGCACCAACTTTATAAACAAAATGCTGTTTTTAATCCAAAACAACCAAAAATTTACAAACACATGTATCTTGTTTGCAGAATGAGCTGAAAAGATGCTTTGTAAAGAAAAGCGAAACGTAAATTCTGTTTAAATTATTCCAGAAAGCTTAAGACGAAGAGAAGAATAATAATTGTTTTGAACAATAATATTATCTTTCGCAAAACTTGTTACAGAAATGTAGTGTGAAAAACTGTCCATTATGTTAGCTAGGTGATTGACCATCTAGCAAGTCTTTCATCCGTATCTGCGGATGTTAAAACAGTAAACCACTTTAACCGTTGGTTCACTGGACCTCTGACGTGCTTACGACTGGTCTCAATTGACTGCTGAAGTCAGAAATGGTTGTCTGCTGAAGTCGGTCCTCGTAAGGATGGAGATGGTGGTGATGACTACTTTTTAATACAACGTAACACAATATGGCAAACTACATTTTATTAAGACGTGGTCCTTAACCTTAGCCACGTTCTCAGCCTATTTCAAAACTCCGCCTGAACAGGCCATGAAAGTACTATAGCACCGACCGGCTGCCTTGTCATCCTCAAGCCGAAGGCGTCACTGGATGGAGATATGGAGGGGCATGTAATCAGCACACCGCTCTCCCGGCCGAATGTCAGTTTACAAAACTGGAGCACCTACTTCTCAGTCAAGTTGCTCTTCAGTATGCCTCACGAGGGCTGAGTATACCCCGCTTGCCAACAGGGCTCGGCATCCAAGTGTCAGCCCAACCCAACAGCGCTTAACTTCAGTGATCCGACGGGAAATGGTGTTACCACTGTGGCACGGCCGTTGTATTCTTAGCCTACAGAAAGGAAATTACAAAGTACAAGCTCAGTAGATAAATAAGGCCAGCAGCAAGCCTATCATCAGAGATCCAGTGTAGACAACCCATTAAAGTAGTATATTTTTAACATCAACGGATATTGGTAAAAGACTCGCTTCATGGCCAATCACCCAGCTAACCAACTGGATCGTTTTCCATTACATTTTTGTAACAATGCAACAGAAAGATACGAGGGCTGTCCAGAAAGTAAGTTCCGATCTACCGCGAAATGGAAACCACTGGGAAAATCCGGTACAGCTTTGCACAAATGTGTTGGGCAGTGTCTCTAGTATGCCCGTCTATCGTGTCGCGTCGCTCTTTTCAGTTTTGAATTAACAGTGAGCACGTAAAGATGCGTAGGGAATAGGGTCTTCCGCCAAGTATGAGGGCATGGTTAGAGATTTCGCCTGTGTCATGCAGCCCACGTAACACAACTGTCGAGCAGTTCCTTCATCATGCCAATTCTCGGCCTCACACTGCAGGGGCAATGGAGACACTACTGCAGCGTTTCCGATGAGAAGTGTCTGATCAGCCACAATACAATCCTTAATTGGCTCCCCCTGAGTCTCATCTCTGCTCACAAGGACCGCTGGCTATGAAGACAAAAATTTTCCACAGACAACGAGCTGCAGACCAGTGCAGGTAACTGGCCGAAAGCACAAGCGGCTGCTTTCTATGACGAGGATATTGGAAAGTTATTACAACACTACGACAAAACTCGAAGTCGGTGCGGCGACTGTGTAGAGATGTAAGTGGAAGGTGTACCTAACTGTTGCAAATAAAACGTTTCGGGTTTTCACTGTGGTTTCCATTTCGCGACTAATCGGAACTTACTTTCTGCAAAACACTCGTATTTTAATTGCTGTTTGTAAGAATATCTAATACATAATTACAATCTTAACAAAAAAATAAAAATTTTAAAATAATGTTAGATTGAGGTATTGGAAGAATTTAACTCAAAACCATTACATTACGAGGTTAAAAAACGACAATGATAGGACGGAATGTGTAAGATCCCCCACTTCCATTACACAGGCAGGATCTCGGAAGTACACATTTAGTCGCTAAATTTTGCATGGGATTTTGATTTATAATCATAGTGATTATCTACTATCAGGAGGCTGCTAAAAATTAATGTGGAGTCACTACCTCACGCCTGTCTACTATGCTGTTGGATTCTTATTTTTTGTATTTGATTCTGATGTAATCTAAATTCTTATTTTGTGCTACATATGAATATAGCATATTTCGTTTCTGTCTGTATCCGATTTAACACGCACATTGTAAGCGTTACCTGGGACGGCAGTCACTACTGTATCCATGACCTGCTTGGCATGATTTTAAATCTGCTGATACTATTTCTACAATACTACTACTGTGATTTTATTTCTTCCAACGTGTCGCACATTACCTGTGAACTGTCATTCTCAAAGTACGTATTTTCGTTGTATTGTGTGCTGAATACTACCCATGGGCAAAGTTCTCCTCAGAAGATTTCCTGTCAGGTTCTTCCTATGAATTCATCGTAGATTTTGCATCTTGTAATGTTAGCGGCTCTTTTCAGGCCTTGACATTTGACTGAGTCCCTTATCTATAAATAAAATTGTCATGAGGTCTTGAGGTGCACAGGTTACGTTTCAACAAGTGTATCAATTGGAGGTACAAGCCTTTTTTCTCACAGTGCTCTGTAGTAGCTAGGACTCTACTCCGAAGCTTCTTCTACCAACGAGGCGAATTGCCAAGTCATTGAGGGAAGAGAACTATAGGGGTACCACAGTAGCTGAAGAGGTAACTCTGTAACTGAAGACCTTTCTTTCTGTTCTATAGATTGACCTCATTGATTTAGCTGTATCATGCCTTAACCTCACTAACGATCCTAGGCATTAAGTGTGTTGGCTCTGTGAGTGTTTCTATTCTTAGTGATTTCAGAACGTTTTATTACTAGTGTCCTACAAAGAGCACACACCAAAAATGAGACAAGACAGATATTTGATTTCTGTACTCGGAACAGACTGAGGGTGCGAAGATAATTCTTAAAATGTTACTGCATTGCAGTGATAGCAGTCTTAGTGTGCCGTGCATTCGTTAATATTGATACCTATTATCAATGTTTACTTGATGTTCCACTTGGTAACTAGGGTTGGTCTCCATGGACTGAGGTCCTTAAATGTGAGCTCCTTAAATGTGACTAGTGTCCAGAACATTCGAAGAATTACATATTCCCAATGCCTTCATTGTCGTAGGTTCGTATTCCTTATTCTATTGCTTCGGTTTGTGGATGCTGAGCCGCCAGTATTTACTACAGCCAAGAACCGGTGTAACTCAAGTAGTGATAGGTATTCGCGAAAACACTTTTTCTTTGAGTTGCTTATGGTAATTTATTTTTGGTTCTCTCGTACAACGCTCTCTAACTTTCAATAGTGATTTTCACAATGACCTTAGTCCGAAGTGTGGATCAGCGTTGTAGGTTACAGGGACATGACCACTTGAAAAAGGCAGAACCCTGTGAAACTGAAACTCTTCTTTTTTATAGTTCGGCATTAAGAATTTTTCATTTTGAATTGTGTGTTACTTTTTGAAGGCCCACATGTTAATACTGTTATGAAAGACTTATCTTTTGTATTGTTTGTTTTCTTTGTAACAATCTTGTATCATTTTGTCACAGATGTTCTCGAGATTGCTCGACAGAAGTAAAAAAAAAGTAAAAAAAGTGTAAAAACTTACATCTTTCACCGATAAGGACTGAAAGGGCTTTATATTTCAGCATGCGATTTGTAATATACTTCTGTTGTTGTCACATAGTGGCTACGTAGTTTTCGTTATCTTGTGTGAGTTTTAAATTATCTATTTGAACTGAACGTATGGACCGAGTGATGTCTGGGCTAAGCTCAACTAGATTATCTTAAGCCAGCGCCTGCCCATTAACTAAATCTATTTGTCTTGAGTTCTTTGAATTGCGATTTCTATTGCTGTCAAACTTGTAAATTCATTTAAAATTAATTCTCTCCCTGCTTATGCAAAGTTTGAAAGTATTAAATGTTTAAAAGAAGAACTTAAAGTTTCGTTTCGATTGTGTGATTGTCATTCTTGTTTGAATACCACTGAAGTGAATAAATATTGTGATTTTTTTTTCTTCTTCTAGTCACGTTTGGTTGAGTTCTTATCATTCCTAACTCAATATTACCTGCCATTTCACTTGCTGAATGAAAGGTGTTGGGGTGTATAAATCGCTATAGAAGTGGGCATGTATACAGGTGGAGTCACTAACTATTGCCACCGAGAATAACTCCGAAATTATGACAGGAGCTGAAATGTTCGTGGGACAAGTGTTGCATGGGACAACGGGGGCCAAAATATGATGTTGGTTTTTTGTTGCTAGATGAGGTCGCGTCAGAGATATGAAGGCCAACTTTGTTTTTAATGGTATGCTATAGTTTGGTACTTATTTTCCGATAGCGGCTATCGATACGCATCCAGTGATGTGTAAACGTAAGGTCTTTGAAGATCCACGAAGGTCAAAATGGTGGCACGAACGGCCATTTACAGGTGTTCGAAGTGATGAACATTGGTATCAATGCAGTGCTGCAGTCTTCTTATCATGGACTGAGTGGTATTCTTTATCACATAGGCGCTTATTGAAGGACATGCTCAGACAATTTTCTCTTGCATATCGTGCAAATAGTAAATATTCGCCGAATACGGCGTATCCACATAACGTGCCATTGACATGTAAACACCATTCGACGGTTTCGTAATAGAACACTAATAGGAACGGCAAGACTGGTATCGTCGAATAAAGGGAATGTGAATAATGTATTCCTTCGAACAATAAGTCGATATGTTTCTCATTTGCGGAGAATCCCAACGAAATTCAGTGAGAACTAAAGACTTATACGGTGAAAGATATCCTCAACATACTCAACCTACACGTCGTACATTTAAATATGTGCATGATAAATTGAGAACAACTGGATCTTTAAGGCATCGGAAACATATCTGGAAAAGGAAAGTTACTAACGAGGAAGCGGAAATTGGTACTCTTGCCACTGTGGTTCGAGATCCTTGTGTTGGTATGCTTCAAATGGCATGGGTGTCTGACATGAGCCAGAGTAGCGTTGTTCGTTTTGTGCATCGCCATAAAGATCATCTTTACCTTATCAGTATCCACCAAGAATCACCTGGTACGGATTGTATGGGTCGCATTCAATTCTTCCGATGGGCTCAACTTCAGATTACGGATTGTGTGTGTGTGAGAGAGAGAGTTTATATTTTCCGGATTGTGTTCGGGGAGGTGAGGGGGGGGGGGGGGGGGGGGTGATACCACTGTTGCATTTTTGCCCAAAGATTTTAGTGTGTGCACACCTCAACAATCTATTGAAGCTGACACATCTACATTTCTAACCTCTTGACTAATAAATTCTAAGGAAACGACTTGATATCAACCATCATGAGAAGCAAATGCAGTAATCAACGAGCCTCTGCCGATGAAGGTTGTGAGGAATGGTGAATCTTTACTGTGTTGTAAAGTTGTTAAAAGGTAAAGAAAGCTTCTTCATAGATTCTTTAAACATAGGCAAGTTCACAAATTAAGCCTGAACGAAGCCAAAGTGAGCGCAAGAAGAACGCAAGTACCAGAAACCTTCAGTTACTTCGAAAGTATAATTTCGCCATCCGATATGACTAAAATTTCTAAGAAGCTTTTGTCTTAATTAAGGTCAGTAAGCGATTCGGAATCATATACTCAGTCATTCATTGATCGCAGTGGAACTGAAACAGAACACGCACAGACAAAACTGAAATACTTGGCTAAGGTTTAGTGTAGAATGCTTCAGATTGTTATACATTTTTGTCTTCAGATCTGAATATTTGGTGTTGATTACTTACATACTTTATAACTTGTTTCCTATCGTACTTGGTAAGTACACTTGTAGCCAGTAAAGTTATAACACCTGTTTTTCCAAATCAGTCTCCTAAATTTAGTGTGTTACTTATAGATGCTTTCATTAATCTGCTAATGTAAGAACTGAAGAGTTACACTACAGTTCAGAGTCTGTGTTTATACCGTAGACCGGACTATTCATGGCAGGACAAGTCAGTTTAAGGTCGAAGGAAGGGAAAGTATACTAAGTCCAACAAGATCACGCCTACTAAATCGCTGCTGTGCTCGAACAAGGCTTCCAATTAAAGCTTTCTTGAAATTACTGAAACCAGTCGCCTTTGGTTTTGGTCTTCAGTTTTTATTGTCCCAATGTCGGTTTCGAATCGCCTAGCGATTCATCATCAAATAGATCATATTTATTGAATGTCTGCAACAGCGTGGGACTTCTGAAGCTATGGCAAGTTGTGTAAACGAAACATGGAAGCACACATCTTGCAACAATACACAACTCCCACACCGCTGCAAACAACCAATAAGTATGTACCATCTGATAATGGATCGCTAGGCTGTTCAAAACAGTAATGGGAAAATAAAAAGTGAAAGACAAAATAAAACGTGACTGGCTCAAATGGCTCTGAGCACTATACGACTTAACTTCTGATGTCTTCAGTCGCCTAGAACTTAGAACTAATTAAACCTAACTGACCTTAGGACTTCACACACATCCATGCCCGAGGCAGGATTCGAACCTGCGACCGTAGCGGTTGCTCGGCTCCAGATTGTAGCGCCTAGAACCGCACGGCCACTCCGGCCGGCTAAACGTGACTGGTTGCAGTAATTTCAAGAATCTTTTATGGATGACAGTCGCAGTGATCCTCATCCATAATGGGTAAAAGCTTATTTAATCTTCTAATTGACCACACTATTTCCTTTTTAGTCGTGTACCTAAAATTCCTATTCACAGTTCCAAAACTTTCACAGTATTTATGAGTTGTATCCCACATTTTTGTTTTGTTTTTGTGTTACTTCTACACTATTATCTGATGCCTTTATTGCCTGTTCTTGTTCCCTCTTTCTACCGGATATCCTACGAGTAGAGGACATTCGTTAATGCCAGGTAACCAAGTGCGAACATCAATATTCAGACAAGTTACCGGTAATACCCCAGCGACTACTGAACTGCAATTCGGATGTCTGTGCTGTGTCGCTTTCTTCGGGATTTATAGCCCATAAACACGAACAGAGCGCATATCGCTTCTCACACGAGACCATACAATATTCATGGGGACACAGCCGATGCGTAAACAAACGCGCTGCTGATGTCAGGAGGTAAATGCTCGGTGGCGGTCAGCCTTCTCCTGCTGGACTTCCCTGTGTGAGTTATTATGATGCACAGTAGTCCAGCAGTAGGGGGCCGAGCTACGCCCACTAGTCTTGGGCAGGGCCAACATACAGCTGAGAGGGTTAGTCTTCTCAGGCCGAAAAGAGAAGCCTTTGATACTGTATTACGAGGATGAGATGAAAGCAATACCTCCGAATTTTTATATGAAAACTCTTTCAGTTTTTTAAAAATACAGACGTTATTAACATTTTGTACCTATATTCTTCACGTCTACATATCTGCAACCCTGTGCCGCAAGTGAGCCCCGAATTGCAGCATCTAACATGACCGTGTGTAACGTAAAAATATCGGTGCGTGAGAAACAGCGTGCGGTAATCAAGTTTCGAATTAGAAGGGTTCGTCCATACATGTAAAACCTTTTTCTTGAGCATGATCACGCCAGACTACACACTAGCGCTGTGATATCTGCATCCTTAGGATCACTGTCATCAATCATGCTCCAAACAGCTCCGACTAGGCCCCATCCGACATTCAGCTGTTTTGAAAACTTAAAGAACATCTTCGCGGACTTCCATTCCATACTGATTAAACGGTCCGAGCAGATAGGAGGCTCTAGCTCCGCCAACAAAGTTAAATAATCTACTGTGACAGTATCAACAAAATGGTTTCTCCTTGGGTGAAATGTATTCGTCACCAGGATAACTATACTGAGAAATGAATATGTCGGTATGAAGACTAAAAATGAGGTACGTTAATAACATCCGTTTCATTTAAAAAGTTTTCACACAAAAAACTGGAGGTATTACTCTTCACTACGCGCACATAGTTAATGGCGCGTGCACTCACTGTATAGTCCCACCCCTAGGCCCACTTGTAACGGTAACAATACTCACGTATAACCAAGAAGAGGAAACGGGCTGAAGCTATACACAAGTAGCATCGAATTTTTTAATTCAGACTGGATAATACACTAGTACGCAAAACTTTAGCCTCTTTAGCTCGTGGAAACGTCTACCATACGTAGAATGAATTGCTTCAGTTGTTGTTGTTGTTGTTGTTGTTGTTACTGCTGTGGTCTCAGGCCAGAGATTGGTTTGATGCAGCGCTCCGTGCTACTCTATCCTGTGCAATCTTTTTCATCTCCCAGTACCTACTGAAATCTACATCCTTCTGAATGTGCTTAGTGTATGCATCTCTTGGTCTCCCTCTTCGCTTTTTACCCTCCACGCTGCCCTCCAATACTAAAACGGTGAACCCTTGATGGCTCAGAATATGTCCTACCAACCGATCCCTCCTTCTAGTGAAGTTGTGCCACAATTTTCTCTTCTCACCAGTTCTATTCAATACCTCCTCATTAGTTCTGTGATCTACCCATTTAATCTTCAGCATTCTTCTGTAGCACCACATTTCGTAAGCTTCTATTCTCTTCTTGTCTACATTTTTTACCGTCCATGTTTTTACTTCCATACATGGCTACACTCCATACAAATACTTTCATAAATTACTTCCTGACACTTAAATCTGTACTCGACATTAACAAATTTCTTTTCTTCGGACACGCTTTCCTTATCATTTTATACCCTTCCTACTTCGACCATCATCAGTTTGCTCCCCAAATAGCAAAATTCCTTTACTACTTTAAGTGTCTCATTTCCTAATCTAATTCTCTCATCATCACCCGATTTAGATTTAATTCGACTACATTCCATTATCCTCGTTTTGCTTTTGTTGATGTTCATCTTACAACCTCATTTCAAGACACTGTACGTTCCATTCAGCTGCTCTTCCAAGTCCTTTGCTGTCTGTGATAGAAGTACAATGTCATTGGCGAACCTCAAAATTTTTGTTTCTTCTCCATGGATTTTAATACCTACTCCGAATTTCCCTTTTGTTTCCTTTATTTTTCCTTGATATAGAGATTGAATAACTTCGGGTATAGGCTATAACCCTGTCTCACTCCCTTCCCAACCACTGCTTCGCTTTCATGCCCCTCGACTCTTATAACTGCCATATGGTTTCTCTACAAATTGTAAATAGCCTTTTGCACGTTGTATTTGACCCCTGCCACGTTTAGAATTTAACAGAGAGTATTCCAGTAAACATTGTCAAAAGCTTTCTCTAAGTCTACAAACGTTAGAAACGTAGGTTTGCCTTTCCGTAATCTGTCTTCTAAGATAAGCCGTAGGGTCAGTATTGCCTCACGTGCTCCGATATTTCTACGGAATGCAAACTGATTTTCCCCGAGGTCTGCTTCCATCAGTTTTTCCATTCGTCTGTAAAGAATTCACGTTAGTATATTGCAGCCGTGACTTATTAAACTGATAGTTCGGTAATTTCCAGATCTGTCAACTCTTGCTTTCTTTGGGATTGGAATTATGATATTCTTCTTGAAGTCTGAGGGTATTCCGCCTGTCTCATACATCTTGCTAACCAGAGGGTAGAGTTTTGTCAGGACTGGCTCTCCCAAGGCTGTTAGTAGTTCTAATGGTATGTTGTCTACTCCGGTGGCCTTGTTTCGACTCAGGTCTTTCAGTACTCTGTCAAACTCTTCACGCAGTATCATATCTCCCATTTCATCTTCATCTACAACCTTTTCCATTTCCATAATATTGTCTTCAAGTACATCACCCATGTAGAGATCCATTATGTACTCCTTTCACCTTTCTGCTTTCCCTTCTTTTCTTAGAAATGGTTTTCCATCTGAGCTCTTGATATTCATACAGGTGACTCTCTTTTCTCCAAAGTTCTCTTTAATTTTCCTTTAGGCAGTATCTATATTACCCCTAGTGATGTAAGTATGGGGCAGAAAATAACGAAAGAAATGCGCATAGAGACGAACAGAAATAACACTTTTATTCAAAGACGCTAACGAAACCATTGCCTTTCATGATGGTCCGCTGGACATTACCAAACGCGGTACATGGTTATTAGTAGGGTGTGCGATCACAACGGAAGGTAATGCGTGCTCTGCAATGTGCTCTCTCACTGGCCTTAGGGTTGACAATGAGTTCCTGTGGTACGGTGTTCAGTTCTCTCACGAGTGCGGTTGCCAACTGCTGGATGGTCCGTTAATGCGTGTGGAGGTGCTGCAGTAGGTCGCCTCAGCGCATCCCATGTGTTCGATGGGATTCAAGTCAGGGTAATTGGCAAGCCAGTCCATTCGTCGAAAATCCTTTCCTTTCAAGAACCCCTCCACTTCTCTGCTCGATGCGGTCATTCATTGTCATCTATGAATATGAAGTCAGTGCCTAACGCAATCCTGAAAAGATGAACAAGGCAAGAGGTTCAGTATCACTACAACGTAGACCATTCAACGAAATGGAGATCAGTAGGTCCTTACGACATTATGCCTCCCCACACCCTCACACCTGGACCACCAAACCGATAGCGTTCGACAGTGTTGCTGGGTGTATTACGTGTTCCCATGTCTTGCAATATGACTATATGCAGCGCATTCAGAAAAATTGTCGAACATAGTCGTTTTGTTGGTCCACGTGTTATGGTGTGTCCCACTATAATGTTTCGTGGTTGTACGGGACTGGAAGAAGGCCCAGCTCATAATCTATAAAAACGGTAGAAAATCGAATGCACACAATTACCGGCCAATTTCACCGACATCGATTTGTTGTAGAATCATGGAATATATCTTGTGTTCAGACATAATGACCTTTCCAGACTTTGAGAAGCTCATCTGCAGAAACCAGCACGGGTTTAGGAAACAGCGGTCATGCGAGACACAGCTGGCCCTCTTGGCTGCATGATAGACAACAGGCTATAGATATCGGCTCCCAGGTTGATGCCCTATTCCTTGAATTTCGAAAGGCGTTTGACTTCGTTCGGCACTGTCGCTTGCTCCAAAAACTGCGCGCTTACTGTCTATCCGATGAGGTATGTGGTTGGACAGAAAGTTTTCTAACAGCCAGAGAGCCGTATGTCGTCCTGAATGGGGAGCCTTCAACAGAAACTAGCGTAGTGTACCCTAGGGCAGTGTAATAGGTCCGCTGCTTTTTACGATTTACAAAACAACCTGGTTGATGGTATTGACAGCAGCATTAGACTGTTTGCCGATAGTGCTGTAGTCTACGGGAAAGTAGTATCATACAAAGTAGTGAACAAATCAACGAGGATTTGCAGAAAATAAATGCGTGGTGTAATGACTGACTGTTACATCTCAATATTAGTAAGTGTAACCTACCGCTTATAACAAGACGACAATCCCAATTTATGTACGAGGACAAATTAAACGCTCAGTCTTTGGAAGCGGTAAAACCGTCAAGCAGCTGGGTGTGACTATTCGAAATGATCTTAAATGGAATGATCAGATTACACGAGTGACGGGTGAGGCGAATTCTAGATTGCGGCTTGTTGGTAGAATCCTGAAGCGATGCAGTCCTTCAACAAAGAAAATTGCTTACAATACTTAAGTCCGTTCAGTCTTATAGAGTATTGTTTGTCTGTTTGGGACCCTTACCAGCAGGGTCTAATTCAACAGATTGTGAAGGTGCAAAGACGAGCCGCAAGACTCGTGACTGGTACATTTAGCCATCGTCAGAGGGTTACAAATCTGACTGAAAGTTTGAAGTGGGACACACTTGCAGATAGACGACGCGCTAAGCGGAATGGGCTGCTCACTAAGTTCCGATCTTCACCGAAGATATAGAGCTTATATTATTACCACCAACTTTCAAATCACGCAATGATCACCATTCAAAGATAAGGGGAATAAGGGCGCGTGCTGAGGCGCTCAGACAGTCAGTCATATCTCCCTCGTGCGAACCGCAAGTGGAACGGAGGGGGGGGGAATGATTTCGTCGCGAATAGATCTCTCCGCCTCACACACCTCTTGGTGGCTATCGGACTTTAGAGGGTGGTCCATTGATAGTGACCGGGCCAAATATCTCACGAAATACGCGTCAAAAGAAAAAAACTACAAACAAGGAAACTTGTCTAGCTTGAAGGAGGAAACCAAATGGCGCTATGGTTGGCCATCTAGATTTAGACCGCCATCGATAAAATGGAGGAAAGTTACCCTTCGTCCCATAATGTCGCACCATACATTAACCCATCACTTGTCGCAGCAATCCTAGATTTTCCGTTGCTCATAGTGCATATTATGCCGGTTTACGTTACCGCTGTTAGCAAACGACGCTTCTTCAATATATAGAACGCGTTCAAAAAATCTGTCATCGTCCAGTAATTTCACTCGTGCCCAGTGGCAGAACTGTACACGACGTTCAAAGTCGTCGCCATGCAATTCCTGGTGCATAGAAATATGGTACGGGTGCAATCGATGTTGATGTAGCATTCTCAACACCGACGTTTTTGAGATTCCCGATTCTCGCGCAATTTGTCTGCTACTTATGTGCGGATTAGCCGCGACAGCAGCTAAAAGACCTACTTGGGCATCATCTTTTGTTGCAGGTCGTGGTTGAAGTTTCACATGTGACTGAACACTTCCCGTCTCCTTAAATAACGTAAATATCCGGCGAATGGTCGGACACTTGGATGATGTCGTCCAGGATACCGTGCAGCATACATAGCACACGCCCGTTGGGCGTTTTGATCACAGCAGCCATACATCAACATGATATCGACCTTTTCCGCAACTGGTAAATAGTCCTTCTTAACACTGGTAATGTATCACGAAGCAAATACCGTCCGTACTGGCGGGATGCTACATGAGACTACCCACTTACACGTTTGTGACTATTACAGAGCCATCTATCACAAAGCGAAAAAGTGGTCCAACTAAAACATTCATATTTCTTTACGTTCTACACGAATATGTAATAAAAAATGGGGGGTTCCTATTTTAAAAAAACCGCAGTTGATATCCGTTTGACCTATGGCAGCGCCATCTAGCGGGCCAACATAGCGCCAACTGTTTTCCCTCTTAAAGCTAGTAGTTTTTTCGTTTGATGTTTATTTTGTGAGATATTTGGCCCGGTCACAATCAATGGACCACCCTGTATATGTAGATGCAGATGTACCACCAAATTTATGAAGACTGTACATTCCCAGGTCAACGTTATTGTGGCACTGTACTCCTTCCCATGTACTTATTTCAGCTGTTTATTGGTCCTGCCTTCATTTTAATGGATGAGAAACACGACAGCATCGAACTGGCACGAGAAGGATCTCTTGTAACGAGAGGGTATTCGCCGAATGGACTGACCAGTGCATTCGCTTGTCTTAAATCCAATCGTGCACGTATGGTATCCGTAGGAAAACGTATTGCAGCACGTCCATTGCTTCAGCGGGAGCTATCACCCGAGATGGTGGTGAAATCGGACGGCTTACCACAAGAGCTCCTTACCAAAATTGTGACGAGCATGGGAGAAAGTTACAGAGCATTCGCTAGTGTCAATAAAGATCACACACCCTAAACCCTATTACGAACATGTTCCGCCTTTTGTGGTGTTCAGGGGACCATCATACATCGTGGTGACATCAGTGTAATTATTCTCTTTGAATAGAATTTATGTTTTTGGGGACTTAAAGGTCGTGTCTTTCAGTTAACTTTCAGTGTGTGTAGTACAAGTTTCTTCGAGCTTTGTTACTTAATAGTAGCACTTCATGCTAAAGGTACATTCGTAATTATGTTTGCTGCTTGAAATGTGGTAATGTTAATGATACACCAAAATCACGATAGTAATCCTTGGTAGTTGCAACATATTTTATTACAAACAAAAGCATTATAAAATCACAGTAATACAAGAGACTCTCTTACAAGGCCAGCTCACTTTCACAAATAAAAAATAAATTCTTTAACCGTAACGAAAGCCATAAAACTTGAAATTTTAATATGACTAAGTAAATATACTCAGGTAAAGCTTTACTTAAATAGTAGAAATGTCCATACAGTTCCCATCAGAACTCTCAATACTTCCAATTGGCGGAGGAAAGGAACAGATTAAGGGTAAGAACACAGATCTTTTAAAGTTTGACTAGACATCTTTCCTAAATAAAACTATATAAAAATGACTAAAACAATGAAGGAGGTGCTTTAATTCTGACCAAGCCAATCTTAAAATTTACTTACTCTATTAATCAACAATATTCTTAGAATGATTACAACCAGAACATCACCATATGACAATACCCCTAAAATGAGGTCGCTTCAATATTGCGTGTGAATTAGCGATAGACGCGAGCAGACCAAGGATTCAAATCAATACGAGAGTTCAACGAGACAGGAAATGACACAGAAATATACTCAACTTTGCACTGCAATTGAACTTCGCATGCCATAGTTCTCCACCGGAAAGATGGAATCACGCAACAGTGACAACATAACCCAAGATGTAAAGGAGAGGACAGGGCCTTAAATATCTCCCTGACCCCGTGGTGCTCTGCTCCCAATACGCTCGCATCGACAGCTGCCAATTATCTGTAACACAACACGCATCAACGGCAGACAATATCCTGAGACATAAATTTTTGTCATCAGTCTTCTGACTGGTTTGATGCGGCCCGCCACGAATTCCTTTCCTGTGCTAACCTCTTCATCTCAGAGTAGCACTTGCAACCTACGTCCTCAATTATTTGCTTTACGTATTCCAATCTCTGTCTTCCTCTACAGTTTTTGCCCTCTACAGCTCCCTCTAGTACCATGGAAGTCATTCCCTCACGTCTTAGCAGATGTCCTATCATCCTGTCCCTTCTCCTTATCAGTGTTTTCCACATATTCCTTTCCTCTCCGATTCTTCGTAGAACCTCCTCATTCCTTACCTTATCAGTCCACCTAATTTTCAACATTCGTCTATAGCACCACATCTCAACTGCTTCGATTCTCTTCTGTTCCGGTTTTCACACAGTCCATGTTTCACTACCATACAATGCTCTACTCCAGACGTACATCCTCAGAAATTTCTTCCTCAAATTAAGGCCGGTATTTGATATTAGTAGACTTCTCTTGGCCAGAAATGCCTTTTTTGCCATAGCGAGTCTGCTTTTGATGTCTTCCTTACTCCGTCCGTCACTGGTTATTTTACTGCCTAGGTAGCAAAATTCCTTAACTTCATTGACTTCGTGACCATCAATCCTGATGTTAAGTTTCTCGCTGTTCTCATTTCTACTACTTCTCATTACCTTCGTCTTTCTCCGATTTACTCTCAAACCATACTGTGTACTCATTAGACTGTTCATTCCGTTCAGCAGATCATTCAATTCTTCTTCACTTTCACTCAGGATAGCAATGTCATCAGCGAATCGTATCATTGATATCCTTTCACCTTGTATTTTAATTCCACTCCTGAACCTTTTTTTTATTTCCATCATTGCTTCCTCGATGTACAGATTGAAGAGTAGGGGGCTACAGCCTTGTCTTACTCCCTTCTTAATACGAGCACTTCGTTCTTGATCGACCATTCTTATTATTCCCCCTTGGTTGTTGTACATATTGTATATGACCTGTCTCTCCCTATAGCGCACCCCTACATTTTTCAGAATCTTGAACAGCTTCCACCATTTTATATTGTCGAATGCTATTTCCAGGTCGACAAATCCTATGAACGTGTCTTGATCTTTCTTTAGCCTTGCTTCCATTATTAGCCGTAACGTCAGAATTGCCTCTCTCGTGCCTTTACTTTCCCTAAAGCCAAACTGATCATCACCTAGCGCGTTCTCAATTTTCTTTTCCATTCTTCTGTATATTATTCTTGTGAGCACCTTCGATACATGAGCTGTTAAGCTGATTGTGCGATAATTCTCGCACTTGTCAGCTCTTGCCGTCTTCGGAATTGTGTGGATGATGTTTTTCCGAAAGTCAGATGGTATGTCGCCAGACTCATATATTCTACACACCAACGTGAATAGTCGTTTTGTTGCCACTTCCCCTAATGATTTTAGAAATTCTGATGGAATGTTATCCATCCCTTCTGCCTTATTTGACCATAAGTCCTCCAAAGCTTTTTTAAATTCCGATTCTAATACTGGATCCCCTATCTCTTCTAAATCGACTCCTGTTTCTTCTTCGATCACATAAGACAAATCTTCACCCTCATAGAGACTTTCAATGTATTCTTTCCACCTATCTGCTCTCTCCTCTGCATTTAACAGTGGAATTCCCGTCGCACTCTTAATGTTACTACCGTTGCTTTTAATGTCACCAAAGGTTGTTTTGACTTTCCTGTATGCTGAGTCTGTCCTTCCGACAATCATATCTTCTTCGATGTCTTCACATTTTTCCTGCAGCCATTTCGTCTTAGCTTCCCTGCACTTCCTATTTATTTCATTCCACAGCGACTTGTATTTCTGTATTCCTAATTTTCCCGGAACATGTTTGTACTTTCTCCTTTCATCAATCAACTGAAGTATTTCTTCTGTTACCCATGGTTTCTTCGCAACTACCTTCTTTGTACCTATGTTTTCCTTCCCAACTTCTGTGATGGCCCTTTTTAGAGACGTCCATTCCTCTTCAACTGTGTTGCCTACTGCGCTATTCCCTATTGCTGTATCTATAGCGTTAGAGAACTTCAAACGTATCTCGTCATTCCTTAGAACTTCCGTATCCCACTTCTTTGCGTATTGATTCTTCCTGTCTAATGTCTAGAACTTTAGCCTACTCTTCATCACTGCTATATTGTGATCTGAGTCTATATCTGCTCCTGGGTACGCCTTACAATCCAGTATCTGATTTCGGAATCTCTGCCTGACCATGATGTAATCTAACTGAAATCTTCCCGTATCTCCTGGCCTTTTCCAAGTATACCTCCTCCTCTTGTGATTCTTGAACAGGGTATTGGCTGTTACTAGCTGAAACTTGTTGCAGAACTCAATTAGTCTTTCTCCTCTTTCATTCTTTGTCCCAAGCCCATATTCTCTTGTAACCTTTTCTTCTACTCCTTCCCCTACAACTGCATTCCAGTCGACCATGACTATTAGATTTTCGTCCCCCTTTACATACTGCATTGTTGTTGTTGTTGCTGGTTTGATGCAGCTCTCCATGCTACTCTATCCTGTGCAAGCTGCTTCATCTCCCAGTACCTACTGCAACCTACATCCTTCTGAATCTGCTTAGTGTACTCATCTCTCGGTCTCCCTCTACGATTTTTACCCTCCACGCTGCCCTCCAATGCTAAATTTGTGATCCCTTGTTGCCTCAAAACATGTCCTACCAACCGATCCCTTCTTCTAGTCAAGTTGTGCCACAAACTTCTCTTCTCCCCAATCCTATTCAATACCTCCTCATTAGTTACGTGATCTATCCACCTTATCTTCAGTATTCTTCTGTAGCACCACATTTCGAAAGCTTCTATTCTCTTCTTGTCCAAACTAGTTATCGTCCACTGCTTCCCTTTCATGCCCCTCGACTCTTATTACTGCCATCTGGTTTCTGTACAAATTATAAATAGCCTTTCGCTCCCTGTATTTTACCCCTGCCACCTTCTTCTTGAAGTCTGAGGGTATTTCGCCTGTCTAATACATCTTGCTCACCAGCTGGTAGAGTTTTGTTATGACTGGCTCTCCCAAGGCCGTAAGTAGTTCTAATGGAATGTTGTCTACTCCGGGGGCCTTGTTTCGACTCAGGTCTTTCAGTGCTCTGTCAAACTCTTCACGCAGTATCGTATCTCCCATTTCGTCTTCATCTACATCCTCTTCTATTTCCATAATATTGTCCTCAAGTACATCGCTCTTGTATAAACCTTCTATATACTCCTTCCACCTTTCTGCCTTCCCTTCTTTGCTTAGAACTGGGCTGCCATCTGAGCTCTTGATATTCATACACGCGGTTCTCTTCTCTCCAAAGGTCTCTTTAATTTTCCTGTAGGCAGTATCTATCTTACCCCTAGTGAGATAAGCTTCTAAATCCTTACATTTGTCCTCTAGCCATCCCTGTTTAGCCATTTTGCACTTCCTGTCGATCTCATTTTTGAGACGTTTGTATTCCTTTTTGCCTGCTTCATTTACTGCATTTTTATATTTTCTCCTTTCATCAATTAAATTCAATATTTCTTCTGTTACCCAAGTATTTCTAGCAGCCCTCGTCTTTGTACCTACTTTATCCTCTGCTGCCTTCACTACTACATCCCTCAGAGCTACCCATTCTTCTTCTACTGTATTTCTTTCCCCTATTCCTGTCAATTGTTCCCTTATGCTCTTTCTGAAACTCTGTACAACCTCTGGTTCTTTCAGTTTATCCAGGTCCCATCTCCTTAATTTCCCACATTTTTGCAGTTTCTTCAGTTTTACTCTACAGGTCATAACCAATAGATTGTGGTCAGAGTCCACATCTGCCCCTGGAAATGTCTTACAACTTAAAACCTGGTTCCTAAATCTCTGTCTTACCATTATATAATCTATCTGATACCTTTTAGTATCTCCAGGATTCTTCCACGTATACAACCTTCTTTCATGATTCTTAAACCAAGTGTTAGCTATGATTAAGTTGTGCTCTGTGCAAAATTCTACTAGGCGGCTTCCTCTTTCATTTCTTAGCCCCAATCCATATTCACCTACTATGTTTCCTTCTCTCCCTTTTCCTACACTCGAATTCCAGTCACCCATTACTATTAAATTTTCGTCTCCCTTCACTATCTGAATGATTTCTTTTATTTCATCGTACATTTCTTCAATTTCTTCATCATCTGCAGAGCTAGTTGGCATATAAACTTGTACTACTGTAGTAGGTGTGGGCTTCGTATCTATCTTGGCCACAATAATGCGTTCACTATGCTGTTCGTAGTAGCTTACCCGCATTCCTATTTTCCTATTTATTATTAAACCTACTCCTGCATTACCCCTATTTGATTTTGTGTTTATAACCCTGTAGTCACCTGACCAGAAGTCTTGTTCCTCCTGCCACCGAACTTCACTAATTCCCACTATATCTAACTTTAACCTATCCATTTCCCTTTTTAAATTTTCTAACCTACCTGCCCGATTAAGGGATCTGACATTCCACGCTCCGATCCGTAGAACGGCAGTTTTCTTTCTCACATACTGCATTACCCTTTCAATATCCTCATACACTTTCTCTATCTGTTCATCTTCAGCTTGGGACGTCGGCATGTACCTGTATACCTGAACTATCGTTGTCGGTGTTGGTCTGCTGTCGATTCTGATTAGAACAACCCGGTCACTAAACTGTTCACAGTAACAGACCCTCTGCCCTACCTTCCTATTCATAACGAATCCTACACCTGTTATACCATTTTCTGCTGCTGTTGATATTACCCGATACTCATCTGACCAGAAATCCTTGTCTTCCTTCCACTTCACTTCACTGACCCCTACTATATATAGATTGAACCTTTTCATTTCGCTTCTCAGTTTTTCTAGTTTCCCTACCACGTTCAAGCTTCTGACATTCCAAGCCCCGACTCGTAGAACATTATACTTTCGTTGATTATTCAATCTTTTCCTCATGGTAACCTCCCCTTTGGCAGTCCCCTCCCGGAGATCCGAATGGGGACTATTCCGGAATCTTTTGCCAATGGAGAGATCATCATGACACTTCTTCAACTACACGCCACATGTCCTGTGGATCCACGTTACGTGTCTTTAATGCAGTGGTTTCCATTGCCTTCTGCATCCTCATGTCGTTGATAATTGCTGATTCTTCCGCCTTTAGGGGCAATTCCCCACCGCTAGGACAAGAGAGTGCCCTGAACCTCTATCCGCTTCTCCGCCCTCTTTTGACAAGGCCGTTGGCAGAAAGAGGCTGACTTCTTATGCCGGAAGTCTTCGGCCACCAATGCCGATTATTTATCAAAATTTAGGCAGTGGCGGGGATCGAACCCGGGACCGAAGACGTTTTGATTATGAATCAAAAACGCTATCCCCTTTTTTTAAATCTCATTTTGATCGTTTTCGTTCGATGTATTTGCTCGGTGCGGACGTCGCGAGACATCCGTTTATGTTCGTTGTTACTGGATTAACTTAGTTTTCTTATTACAGAGGGCAACTAACCCTGTGACCGAACACGCTGAGCTACCGTGCCGGCTGTCCCTAGACCACGGGATGGACATAAATTACAAAATATTATCTAGAGAACAGATGATCAATACAACTGAATAGAAACAAATTAGCCTCCGTGAGTTACTTGGCCAATGCCAGCCCTTCAACATCGATTAATAAGTTCGCTAAAAATAATGCCCTAAATTTAAGATGACACGTATTATCTCGGCCCATATTTACACGCCAAACTACCATATGAAAAGGTAGAATAGAGGACGTATCTCTGCGTGTCTTGAAACGCCAGAGCCGGACTTACTCACTACTCGTTGCACTTCTAGCTCGTCTTTAATCACCCTTTATGTCGGTTGGTTGGGCGTAGCCACACTTTCTCAACTGCCGTCAAGATAATTACGACACAGAGGTAGGTGGTAAACAACTAAAATAATTACAAAGGATTTTTAGTACAATGGCATATTCAATTAACCCGCACGCAACCCACCGAAGCAACTCGGCGACTGCAATTCAATCGGCCGGAGTAGCTTGTAACAAACTCGAAGGAGCTTATCCTTCCTACCTCTAGGAAACCCAAATCACCATGGGCGGAGGACCTGCCCTCACGACACAATACGCCGTAGCCGCTGGCCCCCCCACCGTTGTCCGGCTCGTCCTCTTGCCGTCCTGGCTACGTACACAGTCCCACGTGACTCTCACTCACAGCCGATCTCGACACACCTCCCCAGCAGAGCGCACGCGCTGCCGTTAAATCAGCGCCGACAAAGACGAACAGAAGACAAATAAGCATCGAAGTCGACTCAAAGATCAAAATGACGATCGATGGAAACTGGCACCAGGAAACGCTCCGGCTCATGTAATGGTAGGAGGAGTTTCGAATTTGAAAACTATAGACCAGGAGACGTAGGTGATCAAAAATTTGCCAGAGACAAGGTTTGGTGTGGTATTGTTCTAAACTTTCTTTCTGGCAATTACCTGAACATTAAGATAGAGAACGGACTCTTGTGGGTAATATTTTAGAATTCCTCGTAACTAACAGAAGCTAATTTTTCGATTCACTTATCACAGAGAAGAAAATCAGTGACCAAAAGGCTGCTATAACATCCGTAACTACAGGTGTGAAATGGAGTAGTGAGAACTGTGCTTAACAAGTGGAATAAGGAACATTCTGAGTGAGTAACGAACACTCATCTCTGAAGATCAAAATGTGGAGTATCGGCATACTAGCTAAAATTGGCTGCAATCGGAGCACAAAAGGGCGAACGTGCTCCTCTTTAAAGGACTGTAGCTTCCTGAGCACCTTCAAAAATTTTCCCAAACGTTTTGGCATGCGAATATATTTGCGCTTTCTTAACACTCAACTCACTTCCCAATCCCACAAACACTCCCAACAGTAATTCGCTCTCGCATTCTAACCAATACCTGTAAGTCGTTCATGCCACTTACCCACTCTCACTCACTCTGATTGCCATTATCCCTTTGTGGCTCTCTGTCACTGTGTCAAAATGCTATTGTCTCTTTTCAGCATCACTGTCTTACTCTCTCTACTGCTACTATCTCATTCATTCCTTCACACTGCTGGTGTCTCTTCACATTGTCATTATCTCTTCCTTCCTCTTTGTCACTGCCCCTCACGGTCTCTCATCACTGGCCCCCACCCACCTCCACTTTGCTCTTCTCTTTATTCCTCTCCCACCAGGACTATCTCCTTCACTGTTTTCCTAATAATGTTTCGCCACGGTCAACTGTGTTCCACCATCACTGTGTCCTTTTTTGTCTCTCATACTGCCATTGTCCTCTTCGTTCTTTTTATAGCACGACCACTGTCAACTATCTTAGAATATTAACTTATTTTCCTTCTCTTGGCCGCTAACACTGTCTCATTCCCTCTCAGCATTCAGGAGCACGAATATGTCCGCATGCCGAAATATTTGGGAAAATGTTTTAAGGTGCTGAGGACTGTGGAATGAGGCAGCGAGTATCTCACATCTCAGTCAAAGTCTTTTAAACAGAAGCATACTCGCCATTCGTGTTCCGATAGGAGCAATTTGTCGCTGGTTCCCTTTTTTCCCATGCTACAGCAGGACATGTCACTCAAACGAAAAGATATTTTTTGGTCAGTGAAACTTTGATAGTTGACCTGAATGAAACTCAAATAGCGCAAAACTAATTTTACACCCCAGACCGGATTTTACATGCGCAAAAATTTCGCATTTGCTTCATGAAACAACATGCGGTTCGCAGAATACTTCGAAAGATACCGGAGACAGTTTACAGATATGTCTGCGTGCTATGTCACTTTATGAAATACCTTTTCACCTCTAATCGGATTTTACATGCATATTATAGGTAAACGTGTGGAAGTAGGGCATTTTTCAAACACTTCATCTCGGAAAGAAAACAAAGAAAGCTAAGAGATATTGAGATTCTGCCTTTTGCTGCGCATAGCCGTCTCGGAATACGCGGCTTGGTTTTGCCGCCCAAAACTAATGTTTTTCGGTGTTTCTAGATAACGGATCAAAATTTTGGAAAACTGGATGGTGGCACTTCTATATAATCGCCTAGTGAATACACCTCCGAAATTTAAGCAGTTTACTGCATTTAGTTATGTAGATATCCGCTGCTGACGGCGACAAAATGGCAAAAACTCTTTTTTCGAGTTATCTCAGGAACCGCCCATACGCTACGTGATGAAACCATAAGCCTCTAATGGCACAGTATAGACCACATCTGTGATAGAACCGATTGATTTGATCCATTTGTCAAAGATGGAAGAAGTATGTAATATTCAAATTTTTTACCATGGACTGAGGGATAGTCGGTAAAATGATCCTTCCAATGCATATACAAAAGGTCCGTAGAGCAAGGACTATCCAAAACATTTTGTCCTACATTTCTATCATCAAAAGAACCCTAGGTATGAGTCTCCAAAACGTCTCGCATTTACACGCAGCCTTTTGTAAAATACTGGTAGCGCATGCTGCCACACGTACGTACTGAGAACATTAAAACAGTATATTGGACAACACGCTTTAGACATTTATGAACTAAGTAAAAATGTGAAAAACTGGACAAACCAGCAGGGCTTCAAAAGTTCGTTTTCGAAAATAGCTGGTAATCTGAAGAACGCTTCAACGTTGATTTAAACGAAGTTAAAGCCTTAAGCAAATAATGACCGTAGGAAAACTGGGCATGAGGAGCGAAGTTGGAGACAAGTTCCCTGAGTTCTAACGTAAAAGTCTGACAACCGAGCTTACGAAAATCCTGTGAGACGTGTTAGTGTCACATTTTGTCAGTAAATGAAGCACTCGATACAGTCTAAAACCGGAAACAGTGAATTCAAAATTTGTTTCACTGAGAAAGATCGTAATATTTTGCTTTTAATTCATCAAACGAAAGCCGAAATACAGATATAGAAATAAATAATGGCGAAATGGAAAACTGACAAAAGTCAGCAGACGAAGATTGAAGGATCTGCTCCAATTCCATGCATCAAAAGCTTGTCGTTGGATCGATGGAGCAACAGAAGGTAGCAAAAAATTTAAAAAAATTTGAGCGAAAGGAATGCTTTACAGAATGTCTCATCAACTTTGTGACTGTATCATAGGCTTTTAGGGGCTGATAGAAAACAATACATCATTCCCAATGCGGTGAAATCGTTTATGCAATATACGAAATACGCAATACATAGGTTGTAAAAAATTATGTATACAAAATTTTTGAGTGTTTGGATGAGATAAAATGAAACAGTTTTTTATGTGCCTGGAATGTCACATGTGCATCGTTTCGCCACTAAGGGTCCGTGAAGATTTTGAAGCAAGTGATTTTCAGAGATGGTGTTCAAACTGCGGTCTGATGAATGTTGTTCTATAAACGTTGTTGGCCGATGGATTTTCATTCCAGAAGAGCTGGTTACGCATTTGTTGGAAGCTACAGATATCATTGGTGAAACGTTTTTTTAAGCGTGTCAGACCACCATTAGCACATACATGCCAGTTGTGCGTTAATGTAAACGGACGACATGTTCAACAAGACCTCTACAGAAAAATTCGTAAGCGGTCGCTACGCAATTATGCGTTCAGACTCTTCGACTGGCGGATAGTCTTTCAGGGCCACATTTGCGGAATGGTAATGGCATCCCATTGTGGTAGTACTCTGTGTACCATCCGGTACAAGACTCACAATGAGTGGTTCTTTCTGTTATGAAAATATACATAAAAAATTGATGAAAGAGTAGGATTTACCTGTTGTTGTTGTTGTTGTTGTTTTTGTTGTGTGTTTAAGTCCAAAATTTGAAGAAACTCTCGATCCTACGCTACGTGGCCGCTCGGTTCTAGGCGCTTCAGTCTGGAACCGCGTGACTACTACGCTCGCAGGTTCGAATCCTGCCTCGGGCATGGATGTGTGTGATGTCCTTAGGTTAGTTAGGTTTAAGTAGTTCGAAGTTCTAGGGGACTGATGACCACAGATGTTAAGTCCCATAGTGCTCAGAGCCATTTGAACCATTTTTAGCCTACGCTACGCTGTGCAAGCCTCTTCAGCTCTGCAACCCACTTTCAGCTGAATCTGCCTACTACAGTGAAACCTGCGTCTACAAATTTTACTCCCTACACTTACCTCCACTACCAAATTAACTATCTATTAATGCTTCATAAAGTGTCATGTTAATCGGTCCCTACTTTCAGTCGAGCTTTCCTCAACATTTTGATTCAGTATTGCTTCATTTGTTTTTCGGTGTGCCATCAATTCTTCAGCAACCTTCTGCAACGCCACATGTCAAAAGTTATTCTCTTACTGTCTGAACTGTTTAATGTACATGTTTCACATTTTTGCAAGGGCACACTCTAGACAAAACTTTCAGAAAAGACATCTTAACACTTAAATTTGTATTCACACATTGATATTCATGGTTATTACCTTTTATCAAGTCTCAGTGTCTCAGTTATCCTACGACATATTCGCTTTGCACATATAGTTTGACAAATGCTTTTTGCATTCTGATCTACCACTAAATGACGTTCACGTCTTGATGCATCCATATGAACTACCCTGTGTTTCCTAATAGCAATCTAACATTTACCCGTCTCTCTTTCTTTGAAGATAAACGAACTTTGGGGATTCAACACAGGTAGAAATTTATATAAACCTCTTCCAGATTCCCTAGTCTACTGATGACATGAGTTATCGAATGAAATGTTATTTACGACACTCTTAGTCTCTCTATGAGAAGGAAGACTTTCGAAATCATCTGAAATTGTACTTCGTATAAACTCACACAGTGGGTAGTTTGTTCTGTTGCTATGGAAATATAGAGAAAAAAATTGACGAAAGAGTAAGATATACTTTTTGTTGTTGTGTGTGGAAGAGAACAATGTTGCCAACACGACGACCGAAGGAGTCGAGCCTACGTCCAAATGGGTTTATATATTCCGCAGATTTTGGGATCAACAAAATACAGTACTTTTCCAGTAAACTTATATACTTAAACGTGATAAGACGTTTCAGCTTGTCGACAGATCCCGTCCTCCACAGCAAGACAATCATATATGAGAATACACGGCCTTCGTCGACATAATATTAATGGAAATTAAGATATCTTCAGACTCTTGCAGAACGCCACGTATATATTTTACAGACCATAACGCTGTACCCGTCGCCCTGTGTTTCTTCAGCAACCGTTCCACTACATTTGGTTCTCTGACATTTCCCACCGGACATACCAAGATCTTTCAGTCCTATGAAAGCGAGACAGTTCTGAGAGAGAGGTATCCACCACGAGCCAAAAGCAGTTCAGGTTCAACATCGTTCATAAAACTTACGTTTGTCTTTGTCGTCTATGCGCTACCTTTAGCATGGTATCGTACACAGTTGTAACACTTTTATGCCTACCAGGATTGCTGGACTGCTGCGCTAGACGAAGATCTAGTTGTTCTGAGTGTGGGCTTACTTCAACGGCGATCTGTTCCGCTGTAGCAGGTCTAGTGGTATTCACACCGCAGTATACTAGACGATCATTTCTGACGTCATGCGCCGTTACAGTAAGGGTTATCCTCAACGGACCCTCATTAAGGTGAAGAAAAATCTTCTTGCTAGTTTCGCTTTGATGTTGACTGCGGTTGTATTTACAGAATAGTTTCTTGCTAGCTGGAATCGTTACATAGCTTACGATATCTCTACATTATCGGTTAAGTCTGAGCTTCTGTTTCTGTTTACATCATTTACTTATTGAATCGATATTCGTTCTTCTATTCCATTCACATACTTTAGATCTATCTTCTAGAGAGTTAAAATAAACTACGTATCTTTTAAATGAAACAATAAGTTTACTGTTACCAGTCACTGTTTATTTGTTTCCACGACGCGTTTCAAAGGTTTAAACCTCCATCATCAGGTGGATATGCATCAGTTAATATGGCATTTGTGTGTTTGTGTTGTGTTACGATTTCTTTGGAGGAAGTTGTGACACTGTCTAGTGGAGAAAACAAAACAGTATTTCAGAACTTGGTCTGTTTTGACAAAAATTGAACTTGTATCTAGCAGTAAACATAAATTAAGTAAGATAAAGTACCTCCAGTGGTCACAGGATCCTTTCACAGTCGTAACACATCACATGAACACTATTATATTGTATAAACAAATATGGCGTCGTAATCTATTAGGTGCATGGATCGTACAGCAAAAGAGAAAATGTTCTCACAAAGTCCAGAGAATATACGTCCTAACAACATTATTACAGAAAACTTTTTTAAATGATTTGGAGGTTTTGAATACATTTGTTGGAGTAAATACTTCAGGCAGTAAGTAAATACGATTTTGACAGCTTAAAATAGCATAAAGTTCATACTCATTTATACAATCAGGTGAGGTGTTAGAAACTTTAAGTACAATACTCATATTGGCTACAGTGATAAAATAAAATAAAATAATACACAATTGACCATTCTTATAGGGGTTCATAGGTAGATATGAAAGGCTGGAGGCAGAGGGGAAAGAATATAAAGAGAACATGAGAGGGAGGGAGAGGGTGGAGAGAGAGATTGTATGACAGCAAACTTTACAAGGCAAAGGATCTTAAGATTATGTCTGTTGCATGTATTAACTGTCTAAAGGTTGTGGTAATACATTGGTAAATGCTTAAAAAGTGCACATGGATGTGCATTTGTATCAGCAGTTGTATACATAGTTTCAAGCTGACAAGGGGTACAAACTGTTGGTGTGATTGTATATCTGTAAATGAAGTCAATCTCCTGTACACTCAGGGCTGTTATGGTAACATAAATAAATATTAGTGGTAAATCTTAGGGTGTGTGTGTGTGTGTGTGTGTGTGTGTGTGTGTGTGTGTGCTTAGCAATTTTTAATGATGTAGGCAGTTGTTGAAAACGGAGATGATACTACTGTAAATATTGTCATTTTTGTCATTTAAGATGCATTCAGGTTGTTTAGTTTGATGTTTGTATATTTGGAGTGTTTCAAGGATGTCTAGTTTTCTGCCTTTTGGTTGGATGTGTAGGATGCTGATACTTGTGTTGTTAACATGGTGTTTTGTTTCATGCAGGTGGGTGGCAATAGCTGATGTGTGGTATTTTTTGTTTTTTAGTGCTGCCATGTGTTCTTTGAACCTAATCTCAAATGATCTCCCTGTCTGGCCTATGTAGAAGCAGTCACAGTCTAAACATTTAATTTTGTATACGCCTGTGTGATGCAGAGGGTTTTGTGTGCTGATGATGTGGGGTAATTTCTGTCCGATCCTGTTGTCTGTTGTGAAGGATATGCTTATGCCTTTTCGTTTGAAGACATTGGCTATCTGATAGGAAATCTTACCTAGAAAGGGGATTGTGTGGAAGATGATATTTTCTTTTTGTTTTTTGTGTTGTGATTTCTTTGCCATTATTGAGTGTTTTAGGGTGTCTACTATGGAGCTGTTATAACCATTTGCAATAGCTGTTTGTTTTATTATTTGAATTTCTTGATCACTTTTGCCTTCAGAGAGTGGTAGTTGGATAGCTCTATTGATCATGTACCGGAATGCTGCCATTTTGTGGGCTGTGGGGTGACAGGAGGAGTTGTGGATTGTCGTATGTGTTGTGGTAGGCTTCCGGTAAATTTCAAACTCATGTCTGTTATTCCTTATTCTAACTGTAAGGTCTAAGAAATTTATACTGTCATCTGTTTGGTGTTCAACTGTGAATTTTATGTTTTCATGGGAGCTGTTGAATAACTGGTTCAACTCACTGATGTCATCTTTAGTGCCTTTGATTAAAATGATGGTGTCATCCACATATCTGTAGTAGTAGATGATATTTTTGAGGAGGTGGTGATCAGAATTCAGGATTTTGTCTTCTAAGTTACTTATAAATATTTCAGCTAGCAACCCAGAAAGATTCGAGCCCATTGCCAGGCCATCTGTTTGTATGTAGATTTTATGGTTGAATTTAAAGTAGTTGTGTGAAAGTGTGAATTCGAGCAGGTCCATTAGCTCAGTAATGTGAGTTGAAGGGATTTTTTTTATGTTTTTGTAGGTTGGCATTGATTATCTGTAGTGTGGGATCTATTGGCACAGAGGAATAAAGGTTTTGTATGTCAAATGAGGCAAGTGTGGCTCCGTCAGGTACTTCTATGTCTTTGACATGTTGTGTGAATTCTGTTGTGTTTTTAAGTGTTCTCTCATTATTGAATGTGTATGCTTCTTTGAGAATTTTGAAGAGTATTTTGTTGAGTTTGAATGTTGGGCTGTTCCTGCAGTTCACTATAGGTCTTATGGGGGTCCCATTTTTGTGTATCTTGGGTTGTGACCGAAGGCAAGGTGCTTGTGGGCTCATTGTTACAATATTTCTTGCTTCTTGGATGGTGAGTAGAAAGTTGATGTTGTTTGAGATGTGTTTAATCTCTTTTTGAATTCTGGCTGTTGGATCTTTATGTATCTCTGTTATGTGGTTGGTTTGGAAGAAGTCTAAAGTTTTTTCTACATATGTTGCTCTGTTCATTACAACAGTTGTGTTACCCTTGTCAGCTTTTACAATTATTGCATTATTCATGTTTAATATAGTCTTAATGGTACGTGTAAGGATTTCTTCTCTTTTCTTGTATGCTGGGAATGGTTTTGCAATTTCCTTCTCAATAATTTCATTAATTTTGTGGCAGGCTGCTATTCTGTCATTTTGCTTCTTAAGGGCGATGGTTGAGATCTGTGTGGCACTAGTGATGAGCTTTTCTTGGTTCCTTGGGTCCAGTGGAGCTTGAACATTGTGTTTTAAACCTTTGCAGAGTAGTGTTTCTTCTTCTGCAGTGAATATTATGTCTGTGTTGTTGAGGAAAGGTGTGTAGAATGTGTGTTTCCTTTGGCTGTTTTGGTTCAGTTTGGGAGGTAACTGTTGATTTATAAGACTGGCTAGTTTTTTCTTCTGTGTGGTTTTTGTCTTCTGTACAATGAACTCGATGTACTTTCTGACTTTTTCGGTTATGGAATCGTAATCTAGTCTATGAAGCAACTTTCCCAACTGTAATTCTGCATTATAAAGCTGCGTGTTAAACATTTGTTTTTTAATATAAAGTTCTTTCAGTTCGTTTTTCACCCAGAATTTCCGTGCGTTTATCAGTGTTTTCTTTGCAGTTGTCGTGTTTATTTTGACGTCAATCTTTACATAATTTGGAATGACGTTATTTCTGAGACAATTTCTATTGAAGTGAATATGCTGTGTTGTCATTGCGAGCTTTTCTACGCTGTTTTTGTACTCGAAAATAGCCTTGATTGCCTGACTGGGCAGATTAACTTTAAATGCGAACATTTTTAGGTTAGGCTTTACCGTGACTGTTATTGACATTAAATGAAACAATAAGTTTACTGTTACCAGTCACTGTTTATTTGTTTCCACGACGCGTTTCAAAGGTTTAAACCTCCATCATCAGGTGGATATACATCAGTTAATATGGCATTTGTGTGTTTGTGTTGTGTTACGATTTCTTTGGAGGAAGTTGTGACACTGTCTAGTGGAGAAAACAAAACAGTATTTCAGAACTTGGTCTGTTTTGACAAAAATTGAACTTGTATCTAGCAGTAAACATAAATTAAGTAAGATAAAGTACCTCCAGTGGTCACAGGATCCTTTCACAGTCGTAACACATCACATGAACACTATTATATTGTATAAACAAATATGGCGTCGTAATCTATTATGTGCATGGATCGTACAGCAAAAGAGAAAATGTTCTCACAAAGTCCAGAGAATATACGTCCTCACAACATTATTACAGAAAACTTTTTTAAATGATTTGGAGGTGTTGAATACATTTGTTGGAGTACATTCAATAATGAGAGAACACTTAAAAACACAACAGAATTCACACAACATGTCAAAGACATAGAAGTACCTGACGGAGCCACACTTGCCTCATTTGACATACAAAACCTTTATTCCTCTGTGCCAATAGATCCCACACTACAGATAATCAATGCCAACCTACAAAAACATAAAAAAATCCCTTCAACTCACATTACTGAGCTAATGGACCTGCTCGAATTCACACTTTCACACAACTACTTTAAATTCAACCATAAAATCTACATACAAACAGATGGCCTGGCAATGGGCTCGAATCTTTCTGGGTTGCTAGCTGAAATATTTATAAGTAACTTAGAAGACAAAATCCTGAATTCTGATCACCACCTCCTCAAAAATATCATCTACTACTACAGATATGTGGATGACACCATCATTTTAATCAAAGGCAATAAAGATGACATCAGTGAGTTGAACCAGTTATTCAACAGCTCCCATGAAAACATAAAATTCACAGTTGAACACCAAACAGATGACAGTATAAATTTCTTAGACCTTACAGTTAGAATAAGGAATAACAGACATGAGTTTGAAATTTACCGGAAGCCTACCACAACACATACGACAATCCACAACTCCTCCTGTCACCCCACAGCCCACAAAATGGCAGCATTCCGGTACATGATCAATAGAGCTATCCAACTACCACTCTCTGAAGGCAAAAGTGATCAAGAAATTCAAATAATAAAACAAACAGCTATTGCAAATGGTTATAACAGCTCCATAGTAGACACCCTAAAACACTCAATAATGGCAAAGAAATCACAACACAAAAAACAAAAAGAAAATATCATCTTCCACACAATCCCCTTTCTAGGTAAGATTTCCTATCAGATAGCCAATGTCTTCAAACGAAAAGGCATAAGCATATCCTTCACAACAGACAACAGGATCGGACAGAAATTACCCCACATCATCAGCACACAAAACCCTCTGCATCACACAGGCGTATACAAAATTAAATGTTTAGACTGTGACTGCTTCTACATAGGCCAGACAGGGAGATCATTTGAGATTAGGTTCAAAGAACACATGGCAGCACTAAAAAACAAAAAATACCACACATCAGCTATTGCCACCCACCTGCATGAAACAAAACACCATGTTAACAACACAAGTATCAGCATCCTACACATCCAACCAAAAGGCAGAAAACTAGACATCCTTGAAACACTCCAAATATACAAACATCAAACTAAACAACCTGAATGCATCTTAAATGACAAAAATGACAATATTTACAGTAGTATCATCTCCGTTTTCAACAACTGCCTACGTCATTAAAAATTGCTAAGCACACACACACACACACACACACACACACACACACACACACCCTAAGATTTACCACTAATATTTATTTATGTTACCATAACAGCCCTGAGTGTACAGGAGATTGACTTCATTTACAGATATACAATCACACCAACAGTTTGTACCCCTTGTCAGCTTGAAACTATGTATACAACTGCTGATACAAATGCACATCCATGTGCACTTTTTAAGCATTTACCAATGTATTACCACAACCTTTAGACAGTTAATACATGCAACAGACATAATCTTAAGATCCTTTGCCTTGTAAAGTTTGCTGTCATACAATCTCTCTCTCCACCCTCTCCCTCCCTCTCATGTTCTCTTTATATTCTTTCCCCTCTGCCTCCAGCCTTTCATATCTACCTATGAACCCCTATAAGAATGGTCAATTGTGTATTATTCTATTTTATTTTATCACTGTAGCCAATATGAGTATTGTACTTAAAGTTTCTAACACCTCACCTGATTGTATAAATGAGTATGAACTTTATGCTATTTTAAGCTGTCAAAATCGTATTTACTTACTGCCTGAAGTATTTACTCCAACAAATGTATTCAACACCTCCAAATCATTTAAAAAAGTTCTCTGTAATAATGTTGTTAGGACGTATATTCTCTGGACTTTGTGAGAACATTTTCTCTTTTGCTGTACGATCCATGCACCTAATAGATTACGACGCCATATTTGTTTATACAATATAATAGTGTTCATGTGATGTGTTACGACTGTGAAAGGATCCTGTGACCACTGGAGGTACTTTATCTTACTTAATTTATGTTTACTGCTAGATACAAGTTCAATTTTTGTCAAAACAGACCAAGTTCTGAAATACTGTTTTGTTTTCTCCACTAGACAGTGTCACAACTTCCTCCAAAGAAATCGTAACACAACACAAACACACAAATGCCATATTAACTGATGTATATCCACCTGATGATGGAGGTTTAAACCTTTGAAACGCGTCGTGGAAACAAATAAACAGTGACTGGTAACAGTAAACTTATTGTTTCATTTAATGTCAATAACAGTCTCGGTAAAGCCTAACCTAAAAATGTTCGCATTTAAAGTACGTATCTTTTGGTCTCTCTTAGCTCACAATGGTATCAGTTCTCTGCTTACTGTCTGTTCATCGTTGCCATACGTTGTCCGTAATGAAAATCTCGGCTGAAGCAGAATGCTGCTCGTGCCATCGACAGAGCGACAGCAACAAAGAACTGACACAGGACGCGAGGCAGAGTAATACGAAACGTGCGCTTATGTTCCCGCTGCATCTGAGGGCGTAGAAGCTTTACCGTGCGCCTTACAGATAGCAGCCAAACTACTGTGTCATTCGATCAGCATTTGACAGTGACCGAATAAGTATCTCGCACATGATGGAATGAAAAATTGCGGGGAGGTTGAAGGCATTGTCTTCAAATTGACGAATCGCTCAATCAAACAGTGTAACCGTAATATAAATGTCCCTTTCACAACATCCGATGCTGAGAGAAAGGAGTGAAGAGACGGAAGGACTCACCACTTACACACCCACAGTCGCATACACACACAAAGTGAGAGAAAGAGAGAGCTAGGGTTTGAAGTATGCAAGACATTCTAAACCAAAAATCAGGAAAGTTATAGTGAATATTGAGACATCGTCCGTTTGCATCAGAAAAATTGCAGGCTACAGTGGTATTCCACAATATTTGCCATAGAAAATTATGCAGTATCCGTTAAAAGGTAAAAATAATATCACAGTACAATCACTGAATCATCCTTTACTGAATGTTAAGACGTATAAGTTCGTCTAGAAACGTTTATTTATAAAAAAAATTAACAAAAATATAATAGTCAAATCAGTGATAAGTTTTGTAATTAAACTACATTTAAGTTTTCTTAATGCAGTTATACGATATCTCCTACATATACCAGTCTATGTCTTCTCATACAAACATAAAACAAAAATTGTAAAATTAATTGCCTTCAGCAATTGATAAATTTTTTCTATAATAGATAAACTAATCCTTACATCAAAATTAAATCATCCAATTACTGAATAACGACCCAAAAACAAGAAAACCACATTTGCAAGCCTACCATTTACTAGGAAGACCTATTGAATTACTAACCCTGTTAGGACATAAGAATAGATTTCTTCACAAAAAATAAAAGACAATCACCTACCGTACCAAAACTATTGTGCAGTAATATCAAAAGTCAGGCGTGTAGAAAGTTATTTGCAACTCATGCCTATGTTTCTACATTAGATAAGCTAATCCAAGTTTCACGTCAAGTTTCAAAGAACGTATGGATGCACTCCATCTTAACAACTTTAACCAATCTCGCTTTGCGACAGATCTCACCCATTACAGTCTGCAAACAGCGCACAACAGAAGATTCAGGCATCTCATCTTTCTAATACATGCATAAACGTTAACCTTGAAGAAACTAAAATGTTTATCAACATACATATTAGCTCCTGGCGACCTTCCCACTGATCGGATTAAACTGATAAACAAATGTATCCTTCTTAACTTCGAAGACTTACTAGCTCCTTTGAAACAGCAAATCAGTCGACCACGCCCTCTCCATGGGCTCCTTATCTTTCCCCTATAACTATGTGCCAATAACCCATCAGAAAATAGTTCATGTCCTATGTAGCAAACAACTAAGCGTCCTACTACTAAAATAATATAATCTTCAAGTACATATTACCACATCAGCTGCAACATACCAAATTTGCGTCTACTATAAGCCAAATATTCCAGACCACAGTAACATGAAAACAGAAATAGGGCAGCAGTTCAATTTAGAGAAAATTTGTGGTACGTCCATATGGTAAAGATGGCTCTAAGCACTATGGGATTTAACTTTTGAGGTCATCAGTCCCCTAGAACTTAGAACTACTTAAACCTAACTAACCTAAGGACATCACACACATCTGTGCCCGAGGCAGGATTCGAACCTGCGACCTTAGCAGCAGCGTGGTTCCGGACTGAAGCGCCTAGAACCGAGTTCCTATAGAACCAAATTGCTGAGGTCATCGGTCCCTAGGCTTACACACTACTTAATCCAACCTAAACTAACTGGCGCTAGGGACAACACACACACACATGCCCGAGGGAGGACTCAAACTTCCGACAGGGGGAAAGCCGCACGGATCTCGACAAGCCGCTTCGAACCGCGTGGCTCAATTTAAAGTCTTATATGTAGTTTGTCCCTCCTAATAATTTCAGGCGCGATTTCTCTGATATTTTGGCAGACAATGGCAATTCGTTTTTGTAATGTGTTGCTGAACTCAGTTCAAACAAGTACGGCACATCACGTCTTTCATCCGACGCTGGTAAGCGTCGGTTTGTTTCTCGTTACAAATCAAATGACTGTTAAGTGAAATTAGTCTCCTGCGATCTTCGTTTTATCGATATACATGGTGTCCTGGATAGAGGTAAAGAAAAATATTTTTTTCTTGCATTTGCTACGTATTAAAGTTGATAACTTAGTGCCTCCAACATTGTACACAGGAGCTTAAACATTTTTATTCATGTTGGTACAGTTTAGTGTTGGCACCGTTTGTAGCTGGACAGATATCGAAACAGTACTCCATTACTCGTCACATGTACATATGTATGACAGGGGGTGTGTGATTTATTGCTAAGTACATCCGTTGTCTCAAATCACCCAGATCTCGAACTTACTTTTGTAAACAGTGTCCTTGATTAACCCCTATGCACCGAAATCCACTGGACTCAAATCGGGAGACCGAGGAGGCCAGACAACGGGACATCGCTGGAAACGTCTTAAAAGAAATTTTCGTGGAGAAATGTGCTAGCATTCCCATTATAGTGGGAGGGGAGGGAGGGGGGGCGAGCCAACCATCCTACTGGAAAATAACATCGAGAGCTATCTGCGAAACTGTGTAGTTCGACAACATGTTGATATTGCAAATCAGTGTTGCTTAAGATATGGTGAGGATCACATCTTGGAGAGTGTATCTGCCGTTTGCGTATTTATCCAACGTTATAAAATGTCGATTTCTTTCTTTATTAGGACTCGTTTTTTTATACACCTAGCCTAGACGCAAAAATTAACACACGATGCACTTCTCAGTAGCTGCTGGAGTCGTGGTTACTCATCGTGTTTAATGTTCGTGATAATACATGTAGATAAGACGAATATCGCTTTAGATTAATTTAGAGACCACTATGTCGGATGGGCACATAAATTTCCGCTTTAAAATTATCTTGTCTGGGAAACAAAGCAAAGCTTTCTGCCAACGTTGGACGCTGCATGGAGGACGCGATGAGAAGTGTTTGTTTGGGCTGACACAAGCTACACACTGTAAAATCGAAATTGCAAATATCTACCGAAAGGCTAGAGAAAATGAAAATTCATCTGACAACACTAAGCAGGGACGCCTGGTATATATTTCAGCATTCACGTTAACACCAGTTCTGACTAAAGTATTTGGCCACATTGTGACAGTGGTATAGGCATACGAAGAAGTAATTGTCTCTGAGTCAAGTACGTCGTATGTTCGCGTAAAGATCTTTGGGTGATGTACTGACTGTATTGAACACCCTGGATGGTGGCAGATTTATTGGAATTAGCACACATGTATCTTTGTAGTGAAAAGTCAGTGATCTGTGACCCACTGGCAAACACAATGGAAGCTGACAGGTGTACACCGTTTACAGAGCTGCCCATACTGTCGCTGTAGGTAACGTAAATCATTTTTCGATACAAGTCACCTTATAAACATTGCTCATCGCGATACATTAGCCGTTTCATTTATTTTCGTGTCACATAGAGAGTACTCAGCATCATGCCATGGAAAAAAAGGATGGTTGTACCTGCCGACGTTAAAGCTGAATTGGTAGGTGATAGAAAAAACAAATATTTCGAAAAAGTGACTGTGCATTTTTATTTATTCTTTATATTTATATTAGTCCACGTAAGTAAGGTTTTCTGTAGCTAACCGTTTTGGAACCACCAGCTGTACATACACACCTTTATTCTAAACATGTTTCAATTTCAGCAAACATCATCACGGAAAAATATAACACAATGAATCAGGAAACATATGTAGTACACACAAACAAACTCTTAAAATAACGAAACAAATGTGCGACGAACAATCATCTGTAAAGGACTTACGCAGCTGTATATCAAGGTATCAAAAAGGATACAACTGCATGTCCAGTACAAATTTGCTCCTATAATAACATACAGAAGCTCTATAACCATTAAGACAGTTCTTACCACAGCAATACCATATTGTATACTAGATGACTCACAGCTGTTAACATGTGGTAAGTTCAGGGCTACAGACGCACATATTGAAGACTATCACAGACAATACTGTCTAAGATTACAAGAAGATATGAAGAGCTACAGCCGCAGAATTTGCGATCGATGCTTTGGTCATATTTGGCAATACTCGTCCATAGTGTCAACAAATAGTGCCGAGAATAGCGATATATTCCAGAAGTCCATAGTGAGATTGGGTCTGATCATAATAAAGCATATCATATAACACTATCGAAATGTTGCACAATAACCCATGTAATGCAACAGTATCGAAATGTGATTAAAAGAATATTCTGTGAGTCAAATGGTATGTTCAACAGGTGTTAAATCATGAAGACACAATATGCCTCGCCAATATAATAACATTATTGAGCTAACGAAGAACAATATTAGTGTTGTTTTTCTTTTGGAAAATCCACTGATATCTAGCTTTGTAAGTACTTTGCAGTTGAATGTTCATCACACATGAGTTTCCTTATTTTAAGAGCTTGTCTGTGTGTACAACGCATATTTGTCACTTTATTCTATAGTCCCCTGTGACGATGGCTGCTAAAACTGAAACCGGTTGAGAATAAAGGCGTATATGCATGGCTAGTAGCTCAAAATGCTTTAACCTTACGTTCCATGTTCAGACAGTTTATGGCAATAAAATTTCAAATAATACAATTATCTGCGTCAGTTACTCTTTTATTTCATCTCTCGGCGCATTTCGAGAGTTTACACTCTCATCTCCCGACGGAACAACGATATCCCGGTAGATATTTGCCACCTAGCTGCATCCAGCTACCAAATATGTAAAACAGTATCATTGTTCCACCTGAAAATGAAAGTATAAACATCGAAACGTGTGTTGGAATGAAATAAAAAGAGTGACTATTATTTTGTTTGTACTTTTATTGTAAAAATGCTTTTCTTCAGGTAGGTATTGATCCCCGACCCATTTGCATGAAGCTATAGTCTGAGAGTCAGTTCGCCCTTCGTGCCGGGCAGTTCCAGAATCACTGACCTGTCTTGCCAACAAGGCGAGATTAGTTCCAGCTGTCTGACGGCCTCGAGGTAAACAGGCCTGCGTGCCTCGCTCTGGTCCACAGACACGGGCGGCCGTCGCCCCTTTGTTAGCGTCACCTGCTGCGACGAGTGTGCTGGGAAGAGAACGGTTCTCAGGCGACAGAGACTGCAACAACGAGGCGGGGTGCCGGGCGACGCACCCTTTCTGTGCAGCACGCGTGCGTGACCGAAGGGCTGCACCAGCCCGGAATTTGGCACGCCGAGGCTGCGTCGCCCGGTGCGACCGCCCCTGGAGACCTCCCTCGCCAACCGCTGGGATCTGTTGTGAGTACCCCTCCCCCCACCCCCCCTTCTGCCCTCGAGAGGGGTGTCGGCTCTCTGTCAGCCCCGGTACCGTTGCTCTGCCGGTTCAACGTCCTGCCGACACCAGGCCGGCGACCTGCATCCGATTCACAGTCACACGACGTCCACAGCGGAGTTTTCAAGGGCGTGAATTTCTGTCAGCTTCCCTCCACCCCACTCCCCGCCCCCCACCCCCTCCCGCACAATCAAGATCGCTGCATGTAATTTTTGGAGCTATGTTTCACCGGTGCAATTAAATGAAAGGCAGTTTGTTTTCAGTCACAAGCGTTTTGCTTCTTTTAGTTATGAAATATCTTCAGTAGTATACACATATTCAGCAATATATATGTATACAGGGTGTTACATAAAAGGTACGGCCAAACTTTCAGGAAGACTCCCTCACACACAAAGAAAGAAAATATGTTATGTGGACATGTGTCCGGAAACGCTTACTTTCCACCGTTAGAGCTCCTTTTATTACTTCTCTTCAAATCACATTACTCATGGAATGGAAACACACAGCAACAGAATGTGCCAGCGTGACTTCAAACACTTAGTTACAGGAAATGTTCAAAATGTCCTCCGTTAGCGAGGATAGATGCATCCATCCTCCATCTCATGGAATCCCTGATGCACTGATGCAGCCCTGGAGAATGGCGTATTTTATCACAGCCGTCCACAATACTATCACGAAGATTCTCTACATTTGGTACCGGGGTTGCGTACACAAGAGCTTTCAAATGCCCCCATAAATGAGAGTCAAGAGGGTTGAGGTCAGTAGGGCGTGGAGGCCATGAAATTGGTCCGCCTCTACCAATCCATCGGTCACCGAATCTGTTGTTGAGATGCGTACGAAGACTTCGACTGAAACGTGCAGGAGCTCCATCCAGCACGAGCCACATGTTGTGTCGTACCTGTAAAGGCACATGTGCTAGCAGCACAGGTAGAGTATCCCGTATGAAATCATGATAACGTTCTCCATTGAGAGTAGGTGGAAGAACATGGGGCCCAATCAAGACATCACCAACAATGCCTGCCCAAACGTTCACAAAAAACACCGGGTTGATGACGTGATGGCACAATAGCGTGCGGATTCTCGTCAGCCCACACATGTTGATTGTGAAAATTTACAATTTGATCACTTTGAACGAAGCCTCAGCTGTAAAGACAACATTTGCAGTTAAATGAGGATTCGCACATTGTTGGATGAACCATTCGCAGAAGTGTACCCGTGGAGACCAATCAGCTGCTGATAGCGCCTGCACACGCTGTACATGGTACGGAAACAACTGGTTCTCCCGTAGCACTCTCCATACAGTGACGTGGTCAACGTTACCTTGTACAGCAGCAACTTCTCTGACGCTGACGTTAGGGTTATCGTCAACTGCACGAAGAATTGCGTCGTCCATTGCAGGTGTCCTCGTCGTTCTAGGTCTTCCCCAGTCGCGAGTCATAGGCTGGAATGTTCCGTGCTCCCTAAGACGCCGATTAATTGCTTCGAACATCTTCCTGTGGGGACACCTTCGTTCTGGAAATCTGTCTCGATCCAAACGTACCACGCCACGGCTATTGCCCCGTGCTAATCCATACATCAAATGGGCATCTGCCAACTCCGCATTTGTAAACATTGCACTGACTGCAAAACCACGTTCGTGATGAACACTTACCTGTTAATGCTACGTACTGATGTGCTTGATGCTAGTACTGTAGAGCGATTAGTCGCATGTCAGCACAAGCACCGAAGTCAACATTACCTTTCTTCAATAGAGCCAACTGGCTGTGAATCGAGGAAGTACAGTAAATACTGACGAAACTAAAATGAGCTCTGACATGGAAATTAAGCATTTCCGGAAACATGTCCACATGACATCTTTCCTTTATTTGTGTGTGAGGAATGTTTTCTGAAAATTTGGGCGTACCTTTTTGTAACACCCTCTATATATAATTATGTAGTAGTTACTGTGCGCAAATATACTGCCTTTCCTATTGCACTCTCTTGTTTTTCATATTACAAATAACTTTTGCAACAGACGTTTCACAAGATTAAACCACCGTTTGGCCTTATTTACGATTTCTGATGTGGCCATGACTCGCCCACAATATTATTGTAGTTGGCATCCCCTGACCGTGATCGAAAAACCTGTGGAGACGTTATAGTAAACAAGTAAACTGGTGACTAAGGAAAACCATTGCATTGTGAATGATTGCGCGACAGTTGTGCATACACCAAGGAGCGCTTCAGGGTGTCCTCGTGAAATATCACAATAAAAACTCACAATAATCCGACCGAAGTGCCGTCACTCCCATACGCAATAATGTTGTAGTTGATTGATAGTTTATGTGACATTTTGAAAATCAATAGCAATCCTGAAGAGGAATTGCAGGCCTAAAGAGGTGTTTACTCTGTCTCCATGCTCCAGATGACCAGTTCTCAATGTTTCTTCGCCTAAATTATTTACAACACCTCACTTCTACTTTTCACTGTGTGTTAAACGTGTGTGTGTTTCCAGTGTGTAGTGTTACCAGCTATCTCTGTGTTTTTATCTTTCGTCTTTTTCTTGTGTTATGTATGAGTAGTTTGATATTTGTTAATTAACTTTGTCCGTGTGTGTGTGTGTGTGTGTGTGTCTTTTGTTTTATGCGAGTACGTTATTCTTTGCGTGAGTGCTTTTGTGTGCGTATGTGTGTGTTTTTGTGTTTGTGTGTGTGTGCGACAGAGAGAGAGAGAGAGAGAGAGAGAGAGAGAGAGAGAGAGAGAGAGAGAGGGAAGGAGAGAGAGATGGAGCTGGAGGGAATTAATTAATTATTCACATTTCTGTGTGTCATTGTTTTAGTAGCAAACATAGTCAGTGCGTTGAGCTATTGCTGATGTTTTTTCTTGTAATTGTTCACTCTAATAATTTTGATGTCCTCTTCCATGTTGGTTGGTTCATGTACATATACTATCAGGTATTCAGCAAATACAAAATGACTATTTTGATTCTTACAGACACCTATATTTTCTTCACGCCGTTTTGAAATTCTTGCCTGATTCACGTTCTTGGTGTTCCAGTTGGTGTCTCTCAGCTACTTGGTATTTGTCTTGTTTGTCTATTGTATGTAAATGTATCTGGAGTTTGTGTCTTTTTTGTAAGCAAGGTGTAATCCTTGTTTGTTATATTTACTATTATGTATATCGACCTGCGTTTGTATGTTAAAGTGTATGATATCTTTCTGTTAGTCGTGTAGCAAAAATTACCGCTCTGTGTCTCTGTGTGTGCTGTAATATTTGTGTTGTTCGTGGGGTTCGCACGAGAGTTGCGCAAGTCGTAGCCAAGAGCTTATAGTGATGCCGAAGAAGAAAAAAAGACAAGTGTTGTGTACCAAAAGGGGTATCTTTGCAAAACATTTCTGGATGCCCAATACACTAATAAGGAGTTAACTGCCAAAGACGAGGTTTGGATCTAAAATAATTTTAAATGAATACTACCAATTATGAAACCTTTTTGAGACGTTTTTGTGTCTTCGTGTATGAAATACTATGCCAGCCTGCATTAATTTACGAGTAACATTTAAATATCTGAAAACTATGATCACTGCAATATACGTACTGCATTCTGGAGAGAACTTTTCCTGAACTTTGATATTATCTACAGTACGCTGAAAGTACATAGAAATGCATGCTTTTTGTCACAACAGTTCATTTACGTTTTTCAGGAAAAGTCGATATTCTGACACGACATAGATGCTGTAAATATACGTACAGTCCTGGAAATTGAAATAAGAACATCGTGAAATCATTGTCCCAGGAAGGGGAAACTTTATTGACACATTCCTGGGGTCAGATACATCACATGATCACACTGACAGAACCACAGGCACATACACACAGGCAACAGAGCATGTACAATGTCGGCACTAGTACAGTGTATATCCACCTTTCCTGCAATGCGCCGTGCAGGTGAGCGCCACAATCAGGACTGCATACGACCGAGGTACACAGGGCCAACACCCGGCATCATGGTGTGGGGAGCGATCTCCTACACTGGCCGTACACCTCTGGTGATCGTCGAGGGGACACTGAATAGTGCACGGTACATCCAAACCGTCATCGAACCCATCGTTCTACCATTCCTAGACCGGCAAGGGAACTTGCTGTTCCAACAGGACAATGCACGTCCGTATGTATCCCGTGCCACCCAACGTGCTCTAGAAGGTGTAAGTCAACTACCCTGGCCAGCAAGATCTCCGGATCTGTCCGCCATTGAGCATGTTTGGGACTGGATGAAGCGTCGTCTCACGCGGTCTGCACGTCCAGCACGAACGCTGGTCCAACTGAGGCGCCAGGTGGAAATGGCATGGCAAGCCGTTCCACAGGACTACATCCAGCATCTCTACGATAGTCTCCATGGGAGAATAGCAACCTGCCTTGCTGCGAAAGGTGGATATACACTGTACTAATGGCGACATTGTGCGTGCTCTGTTGCCTGTGTCTATGTGCCTGTGGTTCTGTCAGTGTGATCATGTGATGTATCTGACCCCAGGAATGTGTCAATAAGATTTCCCCTTCCTGGGACAATGAATTCACGGTGTTCTTATTTCAATTTCCAGGAGTGTATATCAGTATAATCACCATGGGGTGAATTCTGCAATACGTGGGAGATGTTAACATTTGTGCACTTTATTCTTCTCTTCGGATATGCGATAGGTCCCAAAAGAGAGAAAACATCGTACATCCGAACACATGCAGATGCCACATAGCTCAGTCACTTTGTATGTACTCAACTGCCTGTGCATAAGCACATTTTTCCGTACTAAACAAGCCATCCACGCAGCATGTAAATCATTGTAGAACAGCAAAAGATAACATGCTACTGCCGATTGTCATAGAACACTGAAACAAGCTTAACTACCTGAGGATGTGCACATTTAGACTGAAGACGAATGAATCGAAACTCAGTCCCGGTAATAAGAGCAGTGTATTTAGGTAATTATCGCTCCGAAAAAAGTTTTAGCTGGCAGTATCAGCACTAAAACTGTTGAAGTAACCAATCCGGTAAATGTCGAACGTAATGGGACGGAACGGAACGTCAAAACATTCCACAAGGCGTCCACGCAGGCTGTTGACGAGACGGAACAGGACATCAGAATCAAGATTCCTAGGGAAGAAAGTTTTTGAGGGTTCAGAAGGGGGAGGGGGCGGGGTTACCATCCACTAACATTATACACTAACATTGTAAATCAATTATTTTCACTGCTTTCATTGGTTTTGTAGTAACGAATTTCGTGCTCGTATGTCTTCTTGCTTTATTTATTAGTTTGGTTTATTTTCGTGATATGATGGAGATGTTCCGCGATAGAAATCTCCCGTGAGGATTTGGGTACTTTTTATATTGAGCGTTCTTCCACAAGAGAGGATAGATGTCTGAAAGTGAAATATGTTTAACAATGGAATTTCTAAAAATAAGTTTCATATGACGTATGGGCGAGATTCAATGTCGCATTGCCTAAGTTAAATGGTGTCACCGGCCGGGGTGGCCGAGCGGTTCTAGGGGCTACAGTCTGGAGCCGCGCTACCGCTACGGTCACAGGTTCGAATCCTGCCTCGGGGATAGATGTGTGATGTCCTTAGGTTAGTTAGCTTTAAGTAGTTCTAAGTTCTAGGGGACTGATAACCAAAGACGTTAAGTCCCATAGTGCTCAGAGCCATTTGAACCATTTTTTATTCAAGATTCCTATTATTCCCCAATCTTTCGGCTATGAAACCCTTTTTTTCAGCAGAATCTCCATTCAGTGCGATTGTTTTACCCCACCTTACTGGGAGGGCAGGTATGCCCATACGATACTACTCTGATGGTCGACTTCGGAGACGAAATGTTCTTACATCAATAAGCTCCTCATCATGACTGAGCCAAACCGATGATAGTCGTAAGATGCGAGATCCGGGCTTTGGGGTGGATGAGGCAGAACCGTCCTCTGAAGTTTTTTGAGCTCTTAATGAGTGCTCTAACTTCTGTTGGGCCCTGCATTGTCAAGGAGGAATTCATTTGCATTTTTGTGGCGACGAACATGCTGAAATTGATTCTACAGTTTCCTGAGGGTAGAACAATGCACCTCGGAGTAGATCCTTACATCATGAGGGAGAAATTCAAACAGAATAACCACTTCGTGATTCCAAAGACCGTCGTCATGACTCTACCGGCTTCTTTCGAGAAGAGATGGTGTGACGCCACTCCATGGGTTGCAGTTTTGTCTCTGATTCAAAGTGGTGAACCCGTGTTTCATCGCCTGTGACGGTGTTCGACAGTAATTGCCACAATCATCCTCGTAATTTTCAAACAATTCCGCACAGGTAGACCTTCGTTGCTCTTTGTGGTTTTCTGTTAGGCTGCGAAGAACCCAGAGTACACACCCATTTAAAAGTCCGAATTGGTGGGCAAGTGTGCCGGCACTACCAATAGAGAGGTGGTGTTGTCCGGCGATGTGTAACACTGTGGTCCGTTGATTATTTTGAATGATAGTGTCTGTACGTTGCTACATTGCAGGAGCAGCTGTGTGCGCCGGGACGGCACAAGAGACAGTGCAGAACTGTAGACCTATATCCCTAACGTCGATCATTTGTAGAATTTTGGAACACGTATTACGTTCGAGTAAAATGACTTTTCTGGAAACTAGAAATCTGCTCTGTAGGAATCAACATGGGTTTCGAAAAAGACGATCGTGTGAAACCCAGCTCGCGCTATTCGTCCACGAGGACCATAGACACGGGTTTCCAGGTAGGTTGAAGCAAAGCAAGCGCTGTATCATGTATAAGATACAGAGGCGAGCGAGTGCACGGGACTTACCCTAGTTCACTGCTAGTAGCGTCACGTCATCGTAACGCGCCTGCATATAGTATTGCACCACATTTAACATAAAAGTAAAAATTAAGATTTGTGTGTAAAACTTTGTTAAAGTATAGTAGTATGTAATAATGTTTCAGGTAACAAATCTTAATGTTATAAAATTAGTAGTTTACGTAAAATTCACGTTTTGAAAGAAAAATAGGAGGCGCTAAATAATGACGCTAGGAAGCCAAAATTTGGTGAGAAGGTGCAGTAAGAAGTCATTAATGAGTGGTGCTGGTTTCCAAAACCATAAAACTAAAATTGACTCCAGAATCCGCGTTTTTCGGAAAAATCAGAGGCGCGAAATAATAGAGCTACAATATTGAAAATTGGTAGGATGCTTCAGTTCACCCTAATAATAATAATGGAAATACCACAATCAGTTACCTCTTCTAGTTTTTTAGTAATTTAGTAAAAACTACTTTTGTGAGTAAAATGTACATAAGCATTATAGATTAAGTACTTTAAATTTTAATGATAAAACAAATTCTTTAAGACCAATGATCAGATAGGACAATTAACAAAGCTACACCAAGTTTTAGTCTTGTAGCATAATTAACAGCTGATACAAGTCTTGATAAAGCTATGGTTCAGAGGTAACAATCTACCGTTAGTTCCATTGTAAAAATTCTAGAGAGTAAAGTTTTAATTTTAGCGGGCTGAGATTTTCTACGTGCTTCTGTACTGCTCAGATGTATGTATACAAAAATTGAGAAGTTTGTAAAGCTATTATTAAATGTGATATTTAAGATTATGTGCCTGAGATAGCGATCATTTGGAGGCTGCACGCATCTGCATAGGAACGGAAAGAACAGATGTTCTCTTGGCGGTACGCGCCGGAGCTATATAAAAAGAGCGGCAGAGGCAGTAGAAAGCTCACTCCGCATTAGACCAACGCCTAGTCCACGCGAGCTTAACGTCCGATCGCGCCTCGCCTCGGGTGACGTCATAGCGGGCTGTGACATGCGCGTACTTAGCAATGTAAACGGACATTGAAAATCGCGAGGACTGTACACCGTCCTGGATCGTTTAGACTTCGGTAACAAACTGTTATTGTGCCGTCCGTGTGAAGTATAATTCCGCGTGGCAAGTGGTGACTAACTCCACTTTTAAGGCGAGCATTAATCTTTTTTTTTAACATTATTGCGAACTATTAATAGAGCACCGTTAGTTAGAGTAATGAACTATTCGGGAGGAACTTGCTGTAGAAGTCGCCTCTGAACTATTAAACGATTGGCTGAATTAACAATATTTAATGTCTTTAGCATTTTCAGAAGTTTCGAGTAATTTGTGTGAGCCTTTAAGATAATAAAATCTTGTTTGGAACTTTAAATTTTATTGAAGCAGCCCTAATCCCGTGAAGAACTATGGATATTTTTCGTTTAGCTGGGCTGTACAGGAATGTGGCCGTGCAGACTGGGAACTAAGGTCAGTAAGTTTCCCTTCGCTTTCTGACTGGCCACCAAATTAGTTGCCAGGCTCGCGTGATTTAAGGTGGCAATGTTCAACTTTCATTCAACATTAAACAACGACTTCTTCGCCGCCCCACATATGGTGCTTATCGGCCGGGAAAACTGAATTAAAAGCAAATAAAAGTGCTCGATGTGTGAAAGCGATTGGTATAAATTAACGAACTCGGTAGGCAATAACAGGACACTGAATTGAACTAGTGTGGGAACAGTGTTACCAGTAAAGGCGGGTGTAGTGTATAAACAATAAGTGTCTACCGCTGTACGTTGGTTAGTGACGATGGTGAGGAAGGCGACGATGCTGGATCGCGGCTGCCGACGGCGCTGAGACTAAAGGAAGACGGTGCGTCATCGCGGAGCTGCGCTGATCTGCGAGACAGCTGCCGGCTGCGCCGAGCGGTCAACGGTGCCTTGCTGCCCCCCCCTGGAGCTATTGCAGTAGGCGATTCCTGTGGCGGTACTCCACGCTACAGCTGCTGCTGCTGCCTTCAATACGTCGCGACGCGTCGCATCACGATTGCTGGTACACCGCGACGACATCATTCGTCGAAATCAAGCATTTAAGTTAAGTCAAAGACTTTTAAAATATTTATTAACTGCTGCTAACAAACTAAAAGATATGGAAAGTAGTGTACATTTCAGAAGGGAACCGGTCTCTGACCAAGAATCCTCAGGATCAGGAATTGAGTTTAATGAGGATGTTTCCATTAATCCCTCAAATATTGAACTAGAACGTAATTTGTCACCAGTAAATTATGACTTTAATTTAAATGAGAGTGCAGGGATGCAATCAATAAGTGAAATAGAAGTCAAAAGGGAGCCAGTAGAGTTGCTAACTTTGTCAGGTAGTGAAACTGAGCTCAATATATCTCCAGCTCAGTCAAGTCAAGAGATACAAAGTATCAAGGTAGAAGCTCCGGATTGGATGCAAATACTGTTTGCCAAACTCGAATCAAACCAAAATAAAATTGAGGCTAAAATTGAAAATAGTAATAAAGAGTTGGAGAATAAAATTGAGGTTAGTAATAAAGGGTTGGAAAATAAAATTGAGGCTAAAATTGAGGATAGTAATAAAGAACTAAAAGAAGAACTGCAATCAAAATGGAATAGTTTGAATTATAAGATAGATGCTATTCATCATGACATTCAAGTAAAAGTAGGGCAACAGTTAACTAAAATGCATAGTACTTTCAAATGTGAAATAGATCAAATTCAAAAAAATTATCAAGAGGCAGATGAACTTTTGGAAGAGAGGTTGTCCGAAAGATTGAGCAACGAGTCCAAACTTTGCTCTGACAAAGTTAAAGAGGTACAAATTAAAGTAGATACTTGTCAGAAAAACATTGAGAAAGTAAAAGAAACCTGTACCGAAATTCGTGGTGCAGTGGAACAAAGATGTTCTGCCAGGATAGAAGCAGTAGAGTCACAAGTAGAGGAATTAAATACTAACATTGCTAACCTAGAAAATAGAGTAACCTCTGTTAATTCTAGTCATTCTACTGTACAGCATGTGACTTCAGTTGACGCCGCTTTTATAGGGTGTCGACAGTTTTTGCGCTTTGATCCTGATAAGTACATTCACCCTCTTGAATTTTGGATTGACTTTGAGGATGTTCTCCCCAACACTTGGTCAGAAAGAGAAAAAATTTCATTTATAAGAAGTCATTTGTCAGGTGATGCTTTGCGATGGTCAGCGGATGTAATGATCAAATGTAAAACTTTATCTGAATTTAAGTCTGCATTTCTCAACGAATACTGGTCACATAACAAACAAAATGATGTGTTAAGGGAATTCTGGAGTGGTAAGAAGTTTTTCCCAGGGCGTGAATCAGTAAAGGATTTCGCTAGGAAGTGGGTTTCAAGACTGTCACATTTGACAGAAAAGATGAAGCCAGATATGATCATTATGGGTTTAGAAGGTAAGCTGCCGTGGTACTGGCAGAAGAGGATCATTTCCGCCCCTAGAGATAATATAGACAAATTTATTGAATATCTGGAAAGAGTGGAAAGAGTAGCTGCTGCTGAGGAGCAGGTGCAGCAGAATAACAAATCTTCTAACAATCACGTACAAAATAATGGAAACGTGAACGTTAGAAATATGGAAGTTAGGCACACCAAAACAAACTATCGAAACCAAAGCCGTGGCAGAGGAAGAGGGGGTAGATACTCACCACGCTTTCGTAACAACTACTATGACGAAAGTGGAGAAGTAAATACTATGCCATTAAGACAAGAAGGGAGTCATGATGCTACTATATCTAGTGGTGTCACAGATGAACACAACAGGCCGCGTGTGGGAAACTAAATCCCGTCTATGAGGAAACTGGCGCTCACCAGGCGGTAACAGTAACACAGCCAGTAACGGAAACACAGACAATCAGCCAACATACACAGACAGACAACATGGATGACGAAATAAATACAGATAATACCAGTGATGTGTTAAGCCACTCTCACAAAATAGTGGATAGTATTTTGGATACACTAGAAAAATGGGTCAAGGAAGAACAGGAACTCAAGGTAGATAATGGGGAAGAAATAGATAATGGGTATGAGTCTGATGGGAATAATGATGAAGTAAAAGCTTACATCTTCGATGAAAATGGCAATCTAAAAGCTGAAGTAGAAGTAGCAGAAGTAGAATCAGTACTGCAAAACTTTAGAAAGGAGGAAATGATGAATGAAGGGGGTAGAAATAGTAACGAGGTGAAAGAATCTAGTAGCTGTGTAAACGTGCCACAAAGGGTTGAAGGTGACGACATTCTTATGAACAGCAATATTGCGCAGGGACGCAGTTGCTCAGAGGTAGAGGATAGTTTGGCTGATGTGCAGCAAACAAAAGTAGAAAAAGTCGTCAGATGCTTCGATTTAAAGTTAGTGGACAGATTAGAGAAAGCAGCTAAGATTATAGAGCATGATGAGCCCCAGGATGTAAATGTAAATGTAATTGCAACTGATCAGAATTACTTTAGCTGGAAGAACATAGAACGAGATTTATTAGACGAGGTGTGTGAGCAACCTGTTCAATGTAAAATAACTCACCCTGTTATCAAAGTAAACATATCAGGAGTCACTGTGCGTTGTCTGCTTGACAGTGGCAGTGAAGCAAGTGCTTTATCACAAACATTTTTTGACACCATACCCAATAAAGAGAAGTTAACAGTTATGAAAGTAAGTGGCTTAAAGATTATAGGTGCTACTGGAAAAGTCTCTAGACCAGTTCAACACGAAGCTTTGATACCCATTGGTATAAATGACGTAGTAATAGATCATCCTTGTTTGATTGTGCTAGGCTTAAGTGTTGATATGTTGATTGGTACTGATTTCTTATCAAAGTACCAGGGAAAGATCAATTTTGATCAGAACAACTTAATTTTAACTTTACCTGACTCTAAAGTGATAAGAGAGTCTTTTATAGGAAGTCATATAGGCGGTAGTAATGAAACTTGGGAACTGCCTATTAGAGTAATAAAGAATAAAGGATACTTGCAGGAAAATTTGGTTTTCAGTGAGAATGAGGAAAGTGCTAAGGTTGAAGAGAGACACATCCTAAAGGAAATAGAGGAAAAGGTACAATCAACAAAGCAAATTGCTGACGAACAAAGATCAGAGTTAAAGAGTGTGTTAACTAAGCATAGTAATGTATTCTCAAACGCACCTGGTGAAGTTAAAGGTTATGAATGCCATTTGAATATCAAGCCTGGGAAGGTATTTTTTAAGAAGCCTTATCCAATACATGTTGCAAGGAAACAAGCAGTGCGAATTGAAATTAAACGTATGTTGGCATGGGGTGTCATAGAGCAAGCAATTAGTGAATACAATAGTCCTCTTGTTGTAGTGCCTAAGCGTGATGGAAGTGTTAGATTAGTATTGGATGCACGCTGGTTAAATGAAATTGTCATCAGAGAAAGTGATCGTCCTCAAAATATGGATGAGTTAATTCAAAAGTTCCGAGGGGTTAAGTACTCTACTTCCATGGACATAACATGTGGTTACTGGAATTTGCCGCTGGCTAAGGAATCACGTTAGTATACAGCATTTTTGTATGAAGGAGTATGCTACCAGTATAAAGTAGTTCCGTTCGGATTGAATATTTCAGTGTGTGCCTTTGTAAGAGTTATGGCTCATGTATTAGGACAGGAATTATTAGATCAAGTAACCATTTACGTAGACGATATTCTGTTGGCAACTCCCACATGGGAAGAACATATCAGTCTGTTGGACAGGGTACTAGAAGCTCTTGAAAATGGAGGTATGAAATTAAAGTTAGAAAAGACTGAATGTGTAAAGGACAGAATAAAATTCCTGGGCCATGAAATTAGCAGAGAGGGTATATTACCTGATCCATCCAAATTATCATGTATTGAAAAGTTTGAAGCGCCCCGAAATAAAAAGCAACTCAGGTCAATGTTCGGTTTGTTTGGATTCTACCGACGTTTTGTTAAAGATCATTTATTTAATGATCCATGTTTACTCAACCTGCTAAAAAAGAATACCCCATGGGTTTGGACTCCAGAATGCCAGTCTGTTTTTGAGGGATTAAAAGATTGTTTGATTAATAGTCCGCTCTTGCACCATCCCGATTTTACAAGACCCTTTTGCATGTCAGTGGATGCAAGTGGTTATGGGATTGCTGTAGAATTGTTTCAGCTAGAAACAGAAGGCGACCAGGAGGTTCATAAAACTATTGCTTTTGCAAGTCGTTCATTACAATCTGCTGAGCGAAATTATGCTATCTCAGAATTAGAGGCACTAGCCATAGTATTTGGTATGCAGAAGTTTGAGCACTATTTGTTAGGACAGAAGGTAATTATCTATAGTGATCACGAAGCACTTACATTTTTGAAGACTTGTAAACTAAGGCATCCAAGGTTGACAAGGTGGGCCATGTACCTTCAGCAGTTTGATCTTGAAATTAATTATATACAGGGAAAGAGCAATTTGGTAGCAGATGGGCTATCAAGAAGTGCTGAATTATGGAATGAATCAGAACTTCCTTTGGCAGAAAGGAATGAGGTAAGTATGTTGACAGTACATGAGCTCAGAGAGGAGAGTGCCTTAAAGAAAGTATTTAAGAATTTAAGACGAGAGCAGAATGAGGATGATCAATTGAAGCTAGTTAAAAGCTATTTAGGGGACCCTAATTATCCAAAGGTAGCACAATATTACTGTCTACACAAAGGAATTTTGTTCCGTAGGAGGAAGGTAACTTTAGCAGAATGGAAAGTGTGTTTTCCTTCACAGCACGTAGATCTGCTAATAGATTATGTACATCTAAGGTATGGTCATTATGGTACAAAAAAGTGCATTGCTAAACTAAATGAGAAAGTCATCTTTGATAACATGCATCGTAGAGTTGCAGAAAGGTTAGCATCCTGTGTTATTTGTCAAAAGGTAAGAGCAGTAAATAAAATAGTGCAAGGGGATATGCATCACGTAGACCCAAGTGAACCCTTAGAGTTATGTGCAGTTGATCTTTTTGGACCTCTCCCGACATCTAAAGGAGGATGTACGCATGTTTTTGTGGTGATTGATGGGTTTAGTAAATATGTTAAACTGTATCCGATTAAGAGAGCCAATGCCAAAACACTTGTAGATAAATTGGAGAAAGATTATTTTGTGAAAATTGGCAAGCCAAAGAACCTATTGTCAGATAATGGTCCTCAATTTGTATCAGAAAAATTTAAGTTGTGTCTTGAAAGGAGCGGAACTCGGCATATAAGGATTTCAGCATACTTTCCGCAAGGAAATATGAGTGAAAGGGTTATGCGAGAACTGAATAGACTGTGTAGAACCTACTGTGCTAGGAAGCATTCAACATGGGCTGATCATATTAAGTATTTTGAAGAGATAATTAATAATCTGAAACACGATGCCACAGGTTTTGCTCCATGTGAGCTGATGTTCAATCAGGAACCACATAATATCATTCCGAGTATGATTGACTTTCCAGTTCTAAGTCAGAGTACATTGGATGAGAAGAAAGCACAGGCCAGGGCAAATATACGCAAAAGAGCTTTAGATAGGAAAAAGAGGCATGATGCAAGGGCTTCCCCCACTAGTTTTAAAATTGGTGAGCTAGCGCTGGTCAAAACAAAAGAAAAATCAAAGAAAATTTCTGCAGAAACTAAAAAGTTTATGCATGTATATCATGGACCATTTAGAATAGTAAGTAAACCTCATGCAAATGCCTATCGTTTGGAATATCCAAAGAGTAAGAGAGAACTAGGTCTAAGAAATATTGTGGATCTAAAGGAATTTAAAATTAACAGTAATTAATTACTGTAGGGAGTCTGCCACTCTTTGGCGGATACACGGTTTGGCGTACCGTGCAGTCCCAGCTGGGTGAAACTTTATTTCCTTTTCAAGTTTCATTCCCTTCTTCTGGTCTATCATAACAGGTAAGAATCACATATGTCTTCATGTTGTATATATGCTATTAGGTTTTAAGTATTCTTAGTAAGGATCTACCTAGTGAATGGCAAAACAAAAGTCTGAGTACCAATAAGAGGCAAACATGGCTAAAATAAATAAATTAAAATATTTCATGTAATTGTAAAGGGTTAGAAACTACAACTAAGAGAGACACTTTGCAGTATACGAAGTACGGTATGAATATGAATAATCCATGAGATTATGCAGAAGGTAGTATGTTGCTAGAAATAAGGTTGTCTGAAGGAAAACAGCGTAAGAAGGTAATGCTCATAGAGGCAAGCAATGGCGTTTTAGAATTAAATAAATGGAGATGTGTGGAAGTGGTGTGAGGATCGCACCAAATATATAGAAACAGGACGTCAATAGGCTGACAAAAGGAAAAGGGAGAAAGAAGTGGAGAAATGAAGTATTTTGAATCTGGAAGAAAAGGGAGAAAATGAATAAGGTGAAGAAGTGAAGTAAGTAAATTGAAGTAAATGATGTAGGATTAAAGAATAATTCCCTCACGTCTCGTGAAATGGTGAAAAACGCTAAATCCTGCTTGAGGCAAATAAATAGTTAAACAGACAACAGAAACACACAAATATTGGAAAATGCAGAAATTTGGAATCGGTATACTGAAAATAACTAATTTCTTTAGTAATTCATACAATAAAGCAAAGTGCTGGTCAGCAAATGACTTCTTTGATGAACTAATCCATACGATAATTAAGCCAGAGTACATTAAAACTAAAAGGTTACTCAATTTTCTAAGTTGAAGCAAGATCTTAATACATTAATTTGCTAAAAGAATTTTCACTATTTAGGAACCTAAAAGATTATTTATGAAAGAAGAAAGTAGGAGCTATTGTATCAGATACGACTTAGTGCTAAATGTCTTTCTGACAACTTCACAATTAGTAAAATAGTGCCAGAATATAAACTATAAAATGTACTTTGTCCTACCTTAGATATAAGTTGAAAACAGAAACTTAGACTGTATTGTCTGTTTCTCAGGGACATGCAGGCTGCATGAATGACTGACAACAAGCGGTAGGGAGATTGGAAGTAGAGACGCAAACCACAGTGAATACAATTTCCTCCCACAATTTTGTCAATCAGTGAAATTAAATGAGTGTTACAATAGGACACCCACCACAGTGCCGAGTATTATAGTAAAAGAAAAATGTGAGTGCGTTGCAGTGATAAAAGTCGTGTGTATTTTCTTTTTCAGGAAGAGACTGATTTTAAAGAAAAAAAAAATAACTATTTTGTAACCATTGAAAAATTTATATTTCCATGTAAATGTATGTAAATAATTTGTGAATGTCTTCTGTACTAGGTTTTCTACGTGTATATGAGTATGGTTATTTTGTGTATGTAGTAATAAGGAATTTCCTAAGAAGAAGCAACTTAAGTTGAAAGAGGTATACTAAAGTAATCCATCGCTTGTTTGTTCTTTTAGAAATTTAATTTTGTTCAAAAATAGATTTTCACGAAAATTAAAAAGGGGGTGATGAAGCAAAGCAAGCGCTGTATCATGTATAAGATACAGAGGCGAGCGAGTGCACGGGACTTACCCTAGTTCACTGCTAGTAGCGTCACGTCATCGTAACGCGCCTGCATATAGTATTGCACCACATTTAACATAAAAGTAAAAATTAAGATTTGTGTGTAAAACTTTGTTAAAGTATAGTTCTATGTAATAATGTTTCAGGTAACAAATCTTAATGTTATAAAATTAGTAGTTTACGTAAAATTCACGTTTTGAAAGAAAAATAGGAGGCGCTAAATAATGACGCTAGGAAGCCAAAATTTGGTGAGAAGGTGCAGTAAGAAGTCATTAATGAGTGGTGCTGGTTTCCAAAACCATAAAACTAAAATTGACTCCAGAATCCACGTTTTTCGGAAAAATCAGAGGCGCGAAATAATAGAGCTACAATATTGAAAATTGGTAGGATGCTTCAGTTCACCCTAATAATAATAATGGAAATACCACAATCAGTTACCTCTTCTAGTTTTTTAGTAATTTAGTAAAAACTACTTTTGTGAGTAAAATGTACATAAGCATTATAGATTAAGTACTTTAAATTTTAATGATAAAACAAATTCTTTAAGACCAATGATCAGATAGGACAATTAACAAAGCTACACCAAGTTTTAGTCTTGTAGCATAATTAACAGCTGATACAAGTCTTGATAAAGCTATGGTTCAGAGGTAACAATCTACCGTTAGTTCCATTGTAAAAATTCTAGAGAGTAAAGTTTTAATTTTAGTGGGCTGAGATTTTCTACGTGCTTCTGTACTGCTCAGATGTATGTATACAAAAATTGAGAAGTTTGTAAAGCTATTATTAAATGTGATATTTAAGATTATGTGCCTGAGATAGCGATCATTTGGAGGCTGCAGGCATCTGCATAGGAACGGAAAGAACAGATGCTCTCTTGGCGGTACGCGCCGGAGCTATATAAAAAGAGCGGCAGAGGCAGTAGAAAGCTCACTCCGCATTAGACCAACGCCTAGTCCACGCGAGCTTAACGTCCGATCGCGCCTCGCCTCGGGTGACGTCATAGCGGGCTGTGACATGCGCGTACTTAGCAATGTAAACGGACATTGAAAATCGCGAGGACTGTACACCGTCCTGGATCGTTTAGACTTCGGTAACAAACTGTTATTGTGCCGTCCGTGTGAAGTATAATTCCGCGTGGCAAGTGGTGACTAACTCCACTTTTAAGGCGAGCATTAATCTTTTTTTTTTAACATTATTGCGAACTATTAATAGAGCACCGTTAGTTAGAGTAATGAACTATTCGGGAGGAACTTGCTGTAGAAGTCGCCTCTGAACTATTAAACGATTGGCTGAATTAACAATATTTAATGTCTTTAGCATTTTCAGAAGTTTCGAGTAATTTGTGTGAGCCTTTAAGATAATAAAATCTTGTTTGGAACTTTAAATTTTATTGAAGCAGCCCTAATCCCGTGAAGAACTATGGATATTTTTCGTTTAGCTGGGCTGTACAGGAATGTGGCCGTGCAGACTGGGAACTAAGGTCAGTAAGTTTCCCTTCGCTTTCTGACTGGCCACCAAATTAGTTGCCAGGCTCGCGTGATTTAAGATGGCAATGTTCAACTTTCATTCAACATTAAACAACGACTTCTTCGCCGCCCCACAAGGTGCCGTGTTTCTTGACTTCCGCAAGGCGTTCGATACAGTTCCCCACAGTCGTTTAATGAACAAAGTAAGAGCATATGGACTATCAGACCAATTGTGTGATTGGTGTTCCTAGATAACAGAAAGCAGCATGTCATTCTCAGTGGAGAGAAGTCTTTCTAAGTAAGAGTGATTTCAGGTGTGCCGCAGGGGAGTGTCATAGGACCGTTGCTATTCACAATATACATAAATGACCTGGTGGATGACATCGGAAGTTCACTGAGGCTTTTTGCAGATGATGCTGTGGTGTATCGAGAGGTTGTAACAATGGAAAATTGTACTGAAATGCAGGAGGACTTGCAGCGAATTGACACATGGTGCAGGGAATGGCAATTGAATCTCGACGTAGACAAGTGTAATGTGCTGCGAATACATAGAAAGATAGATCCCTTATCATTTAGCTACAAAATAGCAGGTCAAAAACTGGAAGCAGTTAATTCTATAAATTATCTGGGAGTGATTTAAAATGGAATGATCATATCAAGTTGATCGTAGGTAAAGCAGATGCCAGACAGATTTATTGGAAGAATCCTAAGGAAATGCAATCTGAAAACAAAGGAAGTAAGTTACAGTACCTGCTGAATACTGCTTGAATACTGCTCAGCAGTGTGGGATCCGTACCAGATAGGGTTGATAGAAGAAATAGAGAATATCCAACGGAGAGCAGCGCACTTCGTTACAGGATCATTTAGTAATGGCGAAAGCGTTACGGAGATGATAGATAAACTCCAGTGGAAGACTCTGTAGGAGAGACGCTCAGTAGCTCGGTACGGGCTTTTGTTAAAGTTTCGAGAACATACCTTCACCGAAGAGTCATACAGTATATTGCTCCCTCCTAGGTATATCTCGCGAAGAGACCATGAGGATAAAATCAGAGAGATTAGAGCCCACACAGAAGCACACCGACAATCCTTCTTGCCACGAACAATACGAGACTGGAATAGAAGGGAGAACCGATAGAGGTACTCAGGGTACCCTCCGCCACACACCGTCAGGTGGCTTGCGGAGTATGGATGTAGATGTAGATGCAGATGTAGAGAGATCGGACAAGTTTGCGCGATCTTGTTGCGATGATTACAGGGGCCTCGCCCAACGAGTTACCGTGCTTTTGTTCGCAACAAGAACTCCGTAACCATTCTGCAAGCGCCTATGAATTTCTGCGATGCTCTGGTTTGCCCCCAAAAGAAGAAAAGATACTTAATGACAGCTCTCTGCTTGAAACGTCCCTCGTTTAAAGATGCCAATCTGAAGCCTTTCTGCAGCGCCTTCAGTTATCGGAACTTCACGAAACTATAGGGGCTGAATAATTGTTCCACGATGTCATATAACAAATTCCCATTTCTTCAACCGAAATTGTCATAAAAAAATAATTAGTTGCATTACTTATTCAACGCTCCTCGCACTCCTTTGGAAGTCTGCAGGCTTTTCTGGCCATTACTGGAGGTAAAAACTTTTGTATTGCTAGGCCGCTTCATTCTTCTTCTATGGTATCAACGGTGGACACCGCAAGATTATGCACAGAATCTCAGCAGAGGGGTCGAAGCCTGAGTCGTACGTAAGAAATATGAAGAGGTGCAATAAATCAGAACAAGCTGGTATGATAGTACTTCTATACAGCCAGAGTTTCCGTGTCGGCGAATTTTACTACGTGGTCCGTTTCACACGGTGCGGGTTCTACCAAAGCCGATTTTTCCATCTGCCTCAACCTGCAATATCGCTTATGTTCTCTTATCCTGGTGTTGATTGAACCCCCAGTCATTCCAACATAAACTTTTCCAAATGTGCATACTATGCTGTATATTCCCGATAATGGTGCAGTGGCTGGACGGTATTTGCCTGGATTGTGTAGCCTTGCATGGGAGTGAAACTTGAAAAATAAACAGTTCAGACACAGAACAGAACTTTTCGAAATATATTGCACAGCAGTATGCTAGAAGTTAGATGGATATAGCATGTAAGCAATGCGGAAGTAGTGCATAAAACTGGGGAGAAAAATTTGTGGTATGACTTGACTAAAAGAAGGGATCGGTTGGTAGGACACATAAGGGAGACATCAATGGATCACCAAATTAGTTTTGGAGGGAAGTGTAAGACATAACGACTGTGAAGGGAGACTAAGAGGAGAATACAGTAGTCAGCTGCAAAGAGATGTAGGCCGCAGTAATCATTCTATGATAAAGAAGTGTGCCCAGATAAAGTAGCATGTTGACTGCATGAAACACGTTTCCTGACTGAGAACTACAGCCCGGACATCGCCGTATCCAAAGGGGTACGCAACTCGGGTATCTCGTAAATAGCACAGTTAAACAAATAGTACATACGTTTATGTTTCTTCCGAAACTAGTCCGCACCGATTTTATCGTTGCTAGTTCCTTAATGCTGATACTATATTCCGACTCTTTGTATCATGGATGGTGCGTCATGGCCTCACTTCCACTGTTTGGTACAGGGCTACAAGCGAAATGCCACTGAGTTAGAGTTACTGCTAGTAAAAATATGTAACCACTTGGCGGTTCCATAAACCAGGTTCCCACAGGCATGATCTGCTTGCACCACCACTCCCTGAATCACCTTACGTGTGGAAACAGCCTATTTGCATACTGTAATGCCAACTTACGCACAAGCTACGAAAGCTGAGAGGTGTTTAACTTTCTTGCACGATGTAGCTTCCGCCATCATCACCTACGAGCTTCAGCAACTGTCGATGGAAGGAGCTACTTCCGTTCTGCTCTAGTTCGTTCAATAGCACACATATAAAATGGTTTGTTTCTGTACTAGGAAATTTAGCGTCATACCAAGAGTAGGAAAAAGACGAGGGCTAATAGAAATCCTTGGATAACAGAAGAAATATGAAATTTAATTGATGAAAGGAGAAAATATAAAAATGCAGTAAATGAAGCAGGCAAAAAGGAATACAAACGTCTCAAAAATGAGAGCGACAGGAAGTGCAAAATGGCTAATCAGGGATGGCTGGAGGATAAATGTAAGGATGTAGAGGCTTATCTCACTAGGGGTAAGATAGATACTACATACAGGAAAATTAAAGAGACCTTTGGAGAAAAGACGATCACCAGAGGTGTACGGCCAGTGTAGGAGATCGCTCCCCACACCATGATGCCGGGTGTTGGCCCTGTGTGCCTCGGTCGTATGCAGTCCTGATTGTGGCGCTCACCTGCACGGCACCAAACACGCATACGACCATCATTGGCACCAAGGCAGAAGCGACTCTCATCGCTCAAGACGACACGTCTCCATTCGTCCCTCCATTCACTCCTGTCGCGACACCACTGGAGGCGGGCTGCACGATGTTGGGGCGTGAGCGGAAGACGGCCTAACGGTGTGCGGGACCGTAGCCCAGCTTCATGGAGACGGTTGCGAATGGTCCTCACCGATACCCCAGGAGCAACAGTGTCCCTAATTTGCTGGGAAGCGGCGGTGCGGTCCCCTACGGCACTGCGTAGGATCCTACGGTCTTGGCGTGCATCCGTGCGTCGCTGCGGTCCGGTCCCAGGTCGACGGGCACGTGCACCTTCCGCCGACCACTGGCGACAACATCGATGTACTGTGGAGACCTCACGCCCCACGTGTTGAGCAATTCGGCGGTGCGTCCACCCAGCCTCCCGCATGCCCACTATACGCCCTCGCTCAAAGTCCGTCAACTGCACATACGGTTCACGTCCACGCTGTCGCGGCATGCTACCAGTGTTAAAGACTGCGATGGAGCTCCGTATGCCACGGCAAACTGGCTGACACTGACGGCGGCGGTGCACAAATGCTGCGCAGCTAGCGCCATTCGACGGCCAACACCGCAGTTCCTGGTGTGTCCGCTGTGCCGTGCGTGTGATCATTGCTTGTACAGCCCTCTCGCAGTGTCCGGAGCAAGTATGGTGGGTCTGACACACCGGTGTTAATGTGTTCTTTTTTCCATTTCCAGGAGTGTATTTCTGTGCCTTAATTGGATTGTGAGACTTATGTTGTGAAACTGTGTGTAACAATTTATTATGTAATAAGTTTATGCTGTAAACATTATAAATCTTTGTGCTTAGTGCAAAAGCACCCAAATAACTGACTCACGTCATTTTTCCGTATTAGACAAGTCATCCACACAGCACATCAAGTGGCTGTAATGCTTGGCTATTATTACGCAGTACAGCATCAGATGACATGCTGACCGTGCACTTATGCAAGTGTAATCACCTTAATGCGAATATAATGGCCTAGAACCGTCCGTGACAATAAAATATTACTATTTGAAAACACTTTTAGTTGTTAGCGTTCTCTCTATACGGTCATTAATAAAATTACTATAACAATGTCACGACATTTCCCTGAACTTTGGTTAGTTTTGCGTCTTTACTCCTAGAAATAGTAATAAGTATAGCGGGTGCGTACAATTAAAGTGCAGCTACTGACATAGGTCCAATGTGAGCCACAATTATCGTATGGCACCGAAACTTAATAGCTATTCTAATGCATTAATGCGGAACCGATTAACGCTGGAGAAAATTAGATCCAATTTTGGCCATCAGGTACAGGTTTGCGATGTACAGCACCTCGTCGACGTCTCCGGCGCTCATATTGAACAGATCGAGTAAACGGTGGCTTATGCAAGTAATAACATCAGTATTAAGCCTTTCTCTCTTGTTTGACTTTTTCTGCCGCTCTTTATCCATTACATATGGAAGGACATCTAAACGTCTGTTTGGCATTCACAGCGGCAGACTTGCACCTGGTGACCAAAATTGGAACTATTTTTTCCCCATCGTTAAGCAATTCAGCATCAATACGTTAGAATATCTACTAAGTTTCTCTGTTGTAGATAAATAAAGCCCACACTGGACCTCTGTGAGTAGTTGCACCTTACCTATAATCACTGGGCATACAGTACAAGGATTTAGATCTACAGAGACAAAAGAATTTACCTGTTTAATGCTGATCACGGATTCATGTAATTTCATCGTATTCTCAACACACACAGACACACACACACACACACACACACACACACACACACACACACACACACACACACACACACACACGGGCGCACACACACATATGCACAGCACATAATGTCATAGCATGAAGATAAACAATTCACTGATATTGGACATCATCCACCAGTGTTAACAGAACTACAGACGTAATTCTTGAAGTTTTCCCGGAATACTGAATATTCGCTGAGATTTCCAGCCACGTTACGCTGACTTCTTGCCACAATGTTTCGGCTGGCAACCGTCCAGCCATCTTTAGGTGAGAGTCCACCGAAACCTCATAGAACAGAACTACCGGTGAGACTCACAGTCGAAACACGCACATACTGTGCATAAATGTAGTCCACTAATTCCTACGACTCCAGAGACAAGAAAAGTATGTGGAGATGATGGTCGAATGTTTAGTAGATGTCTTAGAAACTATAGAACTTGCTTTTGTAGTACCTTGTTTTGTTAGTAATTTCACTTTCTTGTGTGAGCCTGTGCACAGCATAATTTCTAGCTTCTATAGTAACTGCAGCGACTGTAGGTGGAATTGTATATCATGAATTTGTGAAGCCTTTTAACTCAGAGATAAGATTCAGCAGTCATGCATCTATGTGTTTTCTCAGATTTACACAGTAGTGTGATTGATGAATGGTGTGCTTGCGGCTATACAACTGAAATGTTTCTGTTTTATGCACAATATCTCGATGACCCATCTAGTCATCTTCCTCAGGAGCTGCGAGTAGCACTATTAAATGTATCTGTTGTCTGGAGTGAAACCAGGCAGTAGTTTTGTACGATGAGAGATGGTATGTGAAAAAACGTCAGGTGCCCTCGTGTGTGTGTAATTATGTAAGCATAGCTCGTGATGAGTGCCCTTCCTCCTCCCACCCCCCACCCAAATTACCTCAAGGCACGATGACACGTCACGTACAGTGTCGCTGTCGTGTACTGCGCGTGAGCGCGTGAGCGCGCATCAACGCATCCTGCTATTGCAGTAACTATACACTATGCAACGTGTGTAGTGTACAACGAAGTTAACATTTTTTGAGTGGGTTACGTTAATGATATGAAGCAAGATGTTTCATTCCCTACTTCACTCTCTGAAGTGTCTACTTTCCTTCCTAAAACAGCCTGTGTTCTTCGTCAGGGTGCAGGCTATTTCCATAACATATATCACCAAAATCGGTTCGGATGTTCAGTCGTGATAACATAGCGGACAGAGTTACTTTCACAAGTTTAATATTAGTGATGAATGTATGTTCGACTCCCGACTCGATCGAAATAATATGCAACAACTCTGCTGTATGCCTGGAATGTGTAAAAAGGGGCAGATACCTCCGATAGAAATTATTAGTGACTGTTGTTTAGAAAATCAACTAAACGTCAGTGAAAATTAGGATAGGCAAAGTAGTCAAATTCAACGATGAAAAAACACGTTTCAGAATCAAATCAAGCTCGTTAGCAAAAACAGTCCTAGACAACAACAACAACAACAACAACACCACGATGGAATTATCGGAATGGGACGGACAAAAAATGACAAATGATTACAGTTTCAGAGAAACTGCATGATTTATTCAATATAAATAGCTTCACAAACTAAGCATGTCAATAACGCCCTCGTCCATCTTTGGACCTTTGCAAGCAACTAGCTTTGATTGGCAAAATTACTGGATGTCCTCCTGGGGGATATCGTGCCAAATTTTGTCAAGTTGACGTGCTGCCCATAATGTTCTCAAGTTTTCAGTTGAGAAGAGATCCGGTGACCTCGCTGGCCAAGATAAGATTTGGCCAGCACAAAGAGTAGCTCTAGAGAATGTCGCCGTGTGTGGGCGGACATTATCTTGCTGAAGTGTAAGTCCAGGATGGCTTGCCATGAAGGGCAACAAAACGGGGTGCAGAATATCGTCTACCTTCCACTGTGCTGCAAGAGTGCCGCTGATGGCAATCAAAGGGGTCCTGCTATGAAAAGAAATGGCGGCCCAGACCATCGCTTGTGGTTTTAGGACGCAATGTTGCCGACAGTCAGGTTGCTATCCTACCACTCTTCATGGCGCCTCCACAGACATGTCATCAGTATGGAATCTCATTGCAGTAGTACTGTCTTCGGTTCCACTTTGACTTGAGACACAATGACAAGAGGAGCACCGTTGGACCTGCGCATTATTGACTTGCTCGGTTTGTGTGACTCTTTAATGAATCATCCATTCTCTCTGGGAGTGTAGTCTTTTGTAAGTCTGTACATGTACATTACATCTACCATCATTACCATTGTTATGGACATACAAGTTTTATCGTAGACTGCAGGCATAGCGTAAAACTGGTGGTTGACTACCGTCCAAAAATGGTTCAAATGGCTCTGAGCACTATGGGACTTAACTTCTCAGGTCATCAGTCCCCTAGAACTTAGAACTACTTAAACCTAACTAACCTAAGGACATCACACACATCAATGCCCGAGGCAGTATTCGAACCTGCGACCGTAGCGGTCGCGCGGTTCCAGACTGTAGCTCGGGCAATTTGGCCGGCGACTGCCGTAATTTTATTACTCTTCTAATCAGCATACAGGTAGTACTGTCAAGTAGGGGGGCTACTGATATACTGAATGAACCGTTTTCAAACAATAAAGACTCCAATGTATGAAAACTCGACCAGTAAAAGAGTTAACCGTATCAGTACCACTGTGTCATTTACAAATGACAACGACATGCTTCCTATAGCAATACACCGGATGAGTTCTGTGTTGCTTAACAATTTAACATATACTGTTAGAACAATATATGTGAACTTCGCCTTGTAGAATACAAAACGTCAAAATGAGGCATTTTATCAGTAAATTCATTTGCTAACACAACTAGAAATTATAAATTAGATAGTGACGAAGTTATGCAACCAAGGATCACATCTAAAATTTTAAGGTACGTCTACATATCTGATTAAAATGTACAGTTTAGCAAGAAACATCGCAATTTTACGTAACTCATTATATCAGCATATTTATCTCTGTAATTCTCACAGCCTGAACACAAATACATTCAGCCTTTTCGATTTTAATGTAGGATTGCAAGACATTTGTGACAACTGCGAAAAAAGTATTAATTTGTTCCCAGCTCTCCAACCAATGGAGCACGTGCTCTCCGGCTTGACAGCTCTCATTAAATTCACAAACGGTTTTTCACTACCACTGACACTGTGCTGTGAAAGATCCAATTCTGATTTAAAATTACGCTTACGTGGGGTTATTTAGCATTCACGCGTTTATTTCATTGATTACGATTTCACACGTCTCGCACATGAGAATTTTCTGCCCGCTTGTAGAGCAATAGTTTTGCGAACTGTATCAGAGCATTCTTCAGAACTTTTTTACTTGTATTTTGCAGAAAAACAGCACATTCAGTAACAACATGTTTGATATGCGGATTGGAATGGTGGCCAGGGGCAATCCTTCGCAGCCAAGACGCTGGGTGTTTTGAGTTTCAAATGTGTTTTATTTACAAAGGAACAAAAATTTCAATCAAACAATGCCTATTGACTGTACTACAAACAAAGTAGACTAATTAGAACGTCTGTCATGTTTACTGCAGGAGTCTAGTGCAAGTAGTTTACGAGATACCGTAGTTTGAGCATTTGTTCCATGTTGCGGCAAAAACGAATGTGAATTTCACGTACGAGCGTATGTGCAGCCCTACGCAGATGTTAATAGGTCTCCGGTGGTGTCTTACTGTTGAATGGGACATTGCCTAGGATAAACGAAAGGAAAAAAAAATGAATGCAGTATAAAGGAGGGGGCTGACTAGCGAAGAACAAATGTAACCTCAAAGTCTCTGCTCAAAATGGCCACCACCAGCGTTAGTAACAGCTTGCAGTCTTCCATGCAACAATTGCTGCATACGTTCTAGAATTTCAGGGGTTGAAGTCCACTGCGATCTCTTTCGTTACGCAAACGGACATCATACTTAGTAAATTCGCCATAAACCATGAACATGACAGCTTTTTCGCATTGGGAAATACGACCTTCCAAGCATGTCTTACCGAGTCCACTTTCACACAGTAAGTGACAGGACCGCCGCAGTGCAATCGCGGTGTACACGAAGCACAACGTAAACAAAGCTAACGTCACATAGCATCTAAGGAATACGACTGAACAAGCAGATGTCAGTGTCTACAATATTCACAATACGATACATCGTAAACTGATTGTACTAGCTTCCTCCGGCAAAACACCATTAACATTCTCGTTTACACATATTTTACTATTTTACAGTCAAAGGGTATTTTCCTATTTAAGAAATCGTAAATGTTGTGAGAAACTGCACATCCCTCACCGTCTCGATATCTGTGTATTGATTGCAAATACGTGCGTTTGCCTACAGTCCAATTCTATGAAAATTCTTATCGATAGCTTTGTGTTAGCTAAAGAGCCAACACCGTGTTACGAGTGGAGGCCGAAATGCACGCGTTTTAGCTCAAGCAGGCTAGTGTCAGGAGGGAAGAACTATACTGACAAGGAATAAGAATTCAGAGAGCGGACGTAATTAGTTTGATACTTAACTTTAAACTATTCATGATGAACGTCGCTCTTGACGGTACATGATTCACTATATGATCTGTTCAGAATACATTCTTGAAGTTGTTATAGTAACTGAGTATGGCGCCTTGCCAGGTCATAGCAAATGACGTAGCTGAAGGATATGCTAAACTGTCGTCTCTGAAAATGAGAGCGTATGTAGACAGTGAACCATCGTTAGCAAAGTCGCCTGTACAACTGGGCGAGTGCAAGGAAGTCTCTCTAGACTAGACCTGCCGTGTGGCGGCGCTCGGTCTGCAATCACTGATAGTGGCGACACGCGGGTCCGACGTATACTAACGGACCGCGACCGATTTAAAGGCTACCGCCTAGCAAGTGTGGTGTCTGGCGGTGACACCACAGATCGTGTCTTCCATGACCGAAATATCTGCGATCCTAGTGTTTGGTGACTCACCCTGTATACTATGTAAAGGCTATAACTACAAATATTTCTGTAGGTGACTAAAGACAGTGTAATGAACAACATTACAGCAATAATTATGTCATTTGCAGACTATTTATTGTAGCTATTACAAGTGGTATGCTTTTAGATTCATTAGTATCTCCAAGCACACGCGACAAGACCAAATCTTAATGCTTATTTACCACTGAGCAACAGGTCAGTATTGATGTGTGGATAAAAAACGATTTGTCTGTGCTGACAAGCGTAGTCCAGTTACTTCTGGGGTGTATCCATGCAGAAAGAATTAGATCACAAAGTTTGTGACGCGTTTTTCAGAATACTGTTTGGAGCAGAGAAAAAACAACCAAACAATGATGTGATACCACATATAAAAATGCCTCCACATATACTCGTTACACCCGCCTGTGTGTGTGTGTGTGTGTGTGTAAAAGAGCAAGAGGAGTGATAGGATAGAGAGAGAGAGAGAGAGAGAGAGAGAGAGAGAGAGAGAAATAGAGAGAGAGAGAGGGATGGGGAGGGAGGGAGGGAGGAAGGGAGGGAAACTGAACGAGAGTAATGAGAGGCACAACACGGTGCGAGAGACAGAGAAGAGAACACGTTTTGGTCCTTAATGAACCTGGGTTTATGGTGAACGAAAAATTAACTCGTTCTGTATCATTGCTGTCCAGTTCTTGCAGGTAACTCCTGATGTCCGTATAGCCGCCGCAGAATGCTGCAACCGGCTGCTTCAGCAATCACCTGTCAGGGGCCACCATCACGTCAACACGTCAATATATCACCATTCGGGGACTAGTGCTGTTACCAAAACTGGTATACGTGACACCTGAGACATATATACGACGTCACGCCATATTGGAGCAACGAGTGGCTGCTAGAGCGCTGAAACCGCGTGTCGGTACCACTTGAAGAGCGCTCGCTGCCTATTGTTCGCTTGGAGCGTCTTCGCGGAAGCACGCATCCGGCTGTTTCCTCAGTCGGTATCACGCGGGGAACACCTACTGTGAGGCCTCGCCGAGCGGCTAAGGAAAGGCACCCTCCGTACAGCTTCGTCCAAATATAATGGCGCGAACAAACCCGGAAAGTGGTGGAATGCATTTAGAACAATATTTTCTTAATCTGTCGATTTTCCAAGCTTCAAATGAAGAGAGTTTATACCATTACCACACCGAATGAGTATGATCATGTATAACGAAAATTAAAGTGATGATCTAATACTTGATTGTTACGGAATGTCACGAGTTTAGCAGTGGAACTGTACATCTGAATGGTAAAATAGACGATGAAATAATTTTGGCCCTCAATCTGTTGCTAAAATCACTGTAACACTGAGACATACACTATTTCGGACGGAACAGATAAATGAAGGGAATTACGAAACAGAAAAAGCCCTCGATGACAAGGAAAATAGCGTATGGAACATAACTACACCTAAAAGCGAATCAAACTAGACGACATTATACAGGGTGGTTTGTTGATAGTGAGCGGGCCAAATATCTCACGAAATAAGCAACATACGAAAAAACTACAAAGAACGAAACTCGTCTAGCTTGAAGGGGGAAACCAGATGACGCTATGGTTAGCCCGCTAGATGGCGCTGCCATTGGTCAAACGGATATCAACTGCGTTTTCTTAAATAGAAACCCCCAATTTTATTACTTATTCGTGTAGTACGTAAAGAAATATGAATGTTTTAGTTGTACCACTTTTTTCGCTTTGTGATAGATGCCGCTGTACTAGTCACAAACGTACGTGGTATCACGTAACATTCCCCAGTGCGGACGGTATTTGCTTCGTGATACATTATCCGTGGTAAGTGGCTGTGTACCATTTGCGGAAAAGGTCGATATCGTGTTGAAGTATGGCTATTTTGATCAAAGTGCCCAACGGGCGTGTGCTGTATATGCTGCTCGGTATCCTGGACCACGTCATCCAAGTGTCCGACCGTTCGCCGGATAGTTAAGTTATTTAAGGAAACACGAAGTGTCACATGTGAAACGTCAACCACGACCTGCAACAGATGATGATGCCCAAGTAGGGGTTTCAGTTGCTGTCGCGGCTAATCCACACATCAGTAGCAGACAAATTGACAAATTGATCGAGAATTGGGAATCTCAAAAAGGCGGTGTTGAGAATGCTACATCAACATCGATTAAGGGACGATGACAGATTTTTGCACGCCTTCTACATAGCGAAGAAGCGTCATTCACCAACAGCGGTAACGTAAACCGGCATAATATGCACTATGGGCAACGGAAAATCTACGATTGCTGCGACAAGTGGCGGTTTAACGTACGGCGCGGCATTATGGGATGAAGGGTAATTGGCCCCCATTTTATCGATGGCAATCTAAATGGTGCAATGTATGGTGATTTCCTACGTAATGTTCTACCGATATTACTACAAAATGTTTCACTGCGTGACAGAATGGCGATGTACTTCCAACATGATGGATGTCCGGCACATAGTTCGCGTGCGGCTGAAGCGGTGTTGAATAGAATAGTTGAATAGAATATTTCATGACAGGTGCATTGGTCGTCGAAGCACCATATCATGGCCCGCACGTTCACCGGATCTGACGTACCCGAATTCCTTTCTGTGGGTAAGTTGAAGGACATTCGCTATCGTGATCCACCGACAACGCCTGACAAACACGCGTGAGCGCATTGTCAATGCATGTGCGAACATTGCGGAAGGAAAACTACTCGCTGTTGAGAGGAATGTCGTTACACGTATTTCCAAATGCATTGAGGTTGACGGACATCATTTTGAGCATTTATTGCATTAATGTGGTATTTACAAGTAATCACGCTGTAACAGCATGCGTTCTCAGAAATGATAAGTTCATAAAGGTGGATGTTTCACACTGGAAATCGAGCGAGGTGGCGCAGTGGTTAGCACAATGGACTTCGGGAGGACGACGGTTCAATCCCGTCTCCGGCCATCCTGATTTAGGTTTTCCGTGATTTCCCTAAATCGCTTCAGGAAAATGTTGGGATGGTTCCTTTGAAAGGGCACGGCTGATTTCCTTCCCCATCCTTCCCTCACCCGAGCTTGCGCTCCGTCTCTAATGACCTCGTTGTCGATGGGACGTTAAACACTAATTTCCTCCTCCTCCTCACACTGGAACAACCGAAATAAAATGATAAAACACACCTAGTTTCTGTATTTTTAATTTAGAAAACCTATCTGTTACCTATTTTTCGTCTAAAAGTGAGAGCCATATGTTGGTATCTATTACAGCGCAATCTATCACAAAGCGAAATAAGTGGTCCAACTGAAACATTCATATTTCTTTTCGTACTACACGAATATGTAATAAAAATGGGGGTTCCTATTTTTCTAAAAAAAACGCAGTTGATATCCGTTTGATCTATGGCAGCGCCATCTAGAGGGCCAACCATAGCGCCATCTGGTTTCCCCCTTCAAGCTAGACCAAGTTTCGTTCTTTGTAGTTTTCTCGTTTGACGCTTTGCAGGTACTAGTAGATGGGAACAATGGCAGGAGGGTGTCCACAATGAGGAAATCAAAGAAAAACTGGGAATGAACTCTATAGGTGTAGCAGTCAGGATGAACAGGCTTAGATGGTGGGGTCATGTTACACGCGTGGGAGAAGCAAGGTTATCCAAGAGACTCATGGGTTCAGCAGTAGAGGGTAGGAGGAGTCGGGTCAGACCAAGGAGAAGGAACATGGATTCAGATAAGAATGATTTTGAAGTAATAGGTTTAACATCAGAAGAGGCACCTATGTTAGCACCGAATAGGGGATCATGGAGGAATTTTATAAGGGGGCTATGCTCCAGATTGAATGCTGAAATGCATAATCAGTTTTAAATGATGATGATGATGATGATGATGATGATGATGATGCTTATTTCGTGAGATATTTAGCCCGGTCACGAGCATAGGACCGCCCTGTATAGGTGCTAGAAATACCGAAAAATCTCTAACAAGAAGAGCGGAGGGAGAAAGTTGGGAAAAATTCGTGAGTGATGTGGATCATGATGTATATGAGAAACAAGACTTCTCCTGTAAATTACCAAGCAATTTCAGTAACCCAGAAAGAGATCACACACAAGTATATGTGATGACACACGATGCGTGGACTCAATGTCATGAAAACCCTAATAAGACATTTCTACTAATCCTGAAGACAGGACCGGCGATATAGTAAAAAATATTGACTTGCTTACTGTAGGAGAGTTAGAGGCAATAAAAAAGGTTAAAATGTAGAATTCACTAAGAACGGAGGATTTTCTCTCAGTCTCCGTCTCCTTCATCTACTGAACATCTACTGGCCTGCAATGAGGATCCCTGATACACTGTTCACAACCACTGTCTCTCCTGTATTTCAGAAACGGGAAAGAAATAAATCCAGAAACTGGAGAGGTGTAAGTATATTAATTCAACCTACAAAGTATAGCCTGGTACATTAAATAAATGATTAAAGCCAATAGTACAGTCACTCTTGCAAGAATAACAGAATAGTTTTAGACAAGGGAGGGCTTATATTGACAATGTGTTCACTATGAAATAACTAACGATAAAAGAAGGGAATACAATTTGCCCACCCATACGACAATCGTAAATCTTGAGTTTTCCTTCGGTAAGCTAGACAGGCACAAATTAAGGAATGTAATAGTTAAACGAGGTAAGCCCTGAATATGTAATAAGATGTATAAACACTCCATGTGGTGGCACTTGCTTTAGACTCAATTTACGCAATTACAAGGGGGCAAATATTAATGAGGGAGTAAGACAAGATTGTGGATTTCAGCCATATTTTCTACATGGACAAAATCCTACATAGATTGAAGAAACAGGCACCACATGGGATTATGCTGATGATTTAGTGATTGTACTAGATGTTGAAGGTAACCTTCAACGAACTATTTACTGCACAACATTTGTAAAGAATATAAATTTAAAACTTCTGTTCAACATCAGTAGGCATCGCATTCCAGGGCAGACATTCAGTAAGAGCAAAGATTATTAGGACAACAAAACCTCAGAAATGGTAGAAGATTTTAATTATTGGGGTTGTGATATCTCGTATGCTTACGACATAGATATAGTTAATAAATTAACAAGAATGCGCGGAGCAATTGTAATACTGAAAACAGCACAGATTCAAACACAGAAAGTTACAGAAGAATAAGTCAACTGAATGCAGGATACAAAATCTGCGGAAAAATTATTCTTATAAGGCTACAACCTTTCGTTGGTTCAGTAATCACGAAAGAACAATCAGGGTTCAGTAAAGATCATTCGTGCTATGCTAATATATTTATTATAAGACACATTATTGAAAAATCTCAGGAAAACGGATAAGAAATGCGCTTAGTATCTATTGAGTTTTGAGAAGGCCTTTGGTAATCTAAAAAGATCTCTTTTGTGGAAAATGTTGGAAATAAAAGGTTTTTCTAAATATTTTATTTATATCATAAAGAATCTGTATGTAAATACAAAGAGTATTTAGAAGTTCAAGTTCGAAAGTACACGAAAGATAAGTAAATGAAGGTGTTCGACAAAGGGTGCAGTCTGTCACACACTTTATTTAATTTTGAATTTATATATTGACGGCCTAATTGTGAAGTGGAAAGATGAAATAAGCTTAGGAATTAAAACAGTATCTAATGCAACACTAAATACAGGTACTCTGTTATATTCTGATGACCAGATAATTGTACAGGAAACAGAAGATAATTTGCCAGAACTGTGTACAGATTGAGAGAAAATTCGGTATATTACAATTTAACTATATCTGCTAGTAAGACAAAGGAAATTGCTGTCAAAGGAAGGAATCCAGTTAGACCTAAAATAATAATAAATGAGAACATTTTAGAGCAAGTATCCCACTTCAGTTATCTAGGATGTTATATTACTTTCAACTATGACGAGGACATTGAGAAGAAGGCTAATAAATATCAAGCCGTCTGCGGAACAATTGGAGGACTGTGGGAAGAAAATCAAGAAAAGAAACACAAACGAAATTCTATAGAGTCATGGTCGTACCTATCCTTGTATATGGTTCCGAATCATGGATAGTAACAAAATAAAAAAAATGATATATAGAAGCAGCAGATATGAAGTTCATGAGGTATGCAAGAGGCTGTAACTAAGTTGATAAAATAAGAATTTAAACGACAAGATCAGATTGAAAAATCTTTTCACTTAATAACAAGATAGAAGAGACTAAAATGAAGCGGAAGAATCGCGTTGATTGACAGGATACAGTTTGACAAAAGAGATAATGAATTATCGACCGAATGGAAAGAGAGAAGTAAGTAGATCTCGTAAGGTGACTACAACACGCCATCCTTGGAAGGAGTTGATGACGATGACTGAAATACGGTGTAAACTATACAAAATTATGACAGTGCCAGTTATACCATATCACAGTAAAACGTGGTCGTTAAAACAGAAACACCAAAGCTATTTACGAAATTAGAAAATGAAATTCCTTAGAACACTACTGGGACACACATGCCTTCATAAAACGAGAAACCAGGATATAAACAATCGCTTACAAATCTTTGCAGTACGCAATGAAATAGACGAATACAGTAGGTTGGTGCATAAGTCTTAGCGTTTTTGTTTTGCATGTTGGTATTCCGGTTGCTATGGGTTTATTTACCGATTATTAAGTTTTATGTGTCGTTCACTCCAGCCATTTGAGTTTAAATATTCTCATTTTGTCATTCGGATAGAGTGATGCAGCTGTAGGCGCTAGAAAATGGGATTTCAGTGGAGAAATCGCAACATTTCCGACATATTCTTCAGTTTGAGTTCATTAGAGGGATGACAGCAGAGGAGGCAGCCAGATGCATTTGTGCCGTGTGCGGGGATAATGCCACTGGACAGATAACTGCAGGAAAATGGTTTTATCGTTTTTAAGAGGGTTGTGTTGACATTAGTGACTCTCCACGTTCAGGCAGACCTTAGTGCTTTGTTGAAGATCGTTCAAAAACATTAATTCACAATGATCCACGCCATTGTACTAGGGAACTGGGAAATGTGACTAACTGTTATCATTCCACCATCGTGCGACATTTTTATGCAATGAGGAAAGTTCAAAAATCGGATGTATTCGTATCGCAAGCTCCCGGCGAAAAGTACAAAAATCCGTAGGTTGTCATATGTGTATTTCTGCTAGCTCGTCATCAGCTTGCTCGTCAACTATAACAACCAGTCCTGCCCTGTTTTGTTACTGGTGACGAGAAGTGGTGTTTCATGCTCACTTAAGGAAAACAAATGAATAGCCGAGCCCAAACAAAGCGGAAACTTTCCATACAAAAACTTAGAAGTATCCACAAAAGATAGCGTTATGCACCTGGTGGAAGAGCAAGAGCGACTTTATGGAGTACTTCGAATGGATTCTCCGATATGAGACCATTACTGGTGATATTTACTATCAACAACTGAGATGTCTTGCAACGTCATCTCAGAACAACGACGAGGAAGACTGGGTGAATTGATGCTACTCTATGATAATGCACGCCGCTTTCTGGTAGACTGACGAAAGACACTACACATGAGCTGGTTTGCCGGCCGGAGTGGCCGTGCGGTTCTAGGCGCTACAGTCTGGAACCGAGCGACCGCTACGGTCGCAGGTTCGAATCCTACCTTGGGCATGGATGTGTGTGATGTCTTTAGGTTAGTTAGGTTTAATTAGTTCTAAGTTCTAGCCGACTGATGACCTCAGAAGTTAAGGCGCATAGTGCTCAGAGCCATTTGAACCCTCTTTTCGAGCTTGTTTGGGAAGCCATTCCTCACCCACCTTATTCACTGATCTGATCACAATTTCACTTTTCCCGTTCTCTATCAAGTAGCCTTCAAGAAACTTCTTTTCCGGGAGAAAACGCTGTAAACATGGCTGGACTAGTTCTTCGTCTCAACACCACTTCATTTCTATGGTAGCAGAATCGAAAAGTTATCCAAGCGTTGACAGACTGTTTTCAATAGTGAGGGGAATATATTATTAATGACTAAGGTCTCTGTTATATGTATCTGTTGTCCTTGTCAAACTTACGGAAATATGCCACGAACTTATGCACCAACCCTAGAAGCACGCTGGAAGAGCATTTAGAAAGAGAGGACAATATGAGGATACTGAAAGTGGCAATATCATACAGACCTATTGGCCAAAGCGACCTCAGAAGACCGAGGCAAAGATGGTCAGAGGCCGGAATAGGCCAAAGGCCCTAAACCCTAAAAGGATGATGAAGGTGATGATGGATAGATAATAATTATGTTGATGATAGTGACAGCAGATTACAACAGCCAACTTTTATGATTAACAAAAGAAGCTGAATCCGGCTACACAATAGGCTCCAACTGCAGTGAAAGGGATGATGGAGTGGAAGCAGTAGTGGTAATCATAGCGCATCACGACTGTACATACTGAAAATTGGCAGCACATTTCACCCGCGTGGCCTTGGACAATCGACTGATTTCCGCGTGGCCGTCTACAAGCAGTCACGTGGCTACATAATTTGGTGAGAGAGCGTCGGTTATCTTCGGCAACTTCCGCTAAGGTAAGCCAAGTTATTCGAGCTCTCTGTTACACATTACAGTCGCGTGCGTCCCGATTGGATGAGCCACGCACCTGCAGGGCACTTAGAGTGGTCTACGACCATGTTTCCCTATGAAGCATCGTGGCTCAATCTCCAATCGCTGGTGCTGCCATCAACGTCAGCCAGCACTGCTCAGTGCAAGCACTTGCGATACAGTGCAGAACCCCGTGTAACCACTGTCTGCTCCGATTGCTTTCGCAGGACACAGAGAGCCACACAACGGGCGAGAGAGTCAATTCCCTGCACTCGCAGCGTGGTCGTTAAGTGTGGCTGCATCGTTAGCACCAAAGAGGTTAGAATAAATAGACATATTGTTGTCTCTGCTGAAAACTGCGGATGTGGGAAACCAGGGAACGTGGCAGCCTACTGGACTGGTGAGACAAAGATGAGGATTTCTCCATTAAAGCCCTGTGAAAAACTAGTCATTTCTCCGAAAGCCAATGAATTAGAATCATTTCTCAGTGTGTATTTAACTACAACATACTTTCGTTAAACATGGATTACATCACAGCAAAACAACATTTTATGTAATTCACAACAGAAACAATACAAGAACCTTTCGATGGGTACCGAAATGTACGATTTTAAGAATTTCAGCAATGGGTATGGCTTTCTGTTCATAAGAATATACCCATAGGAACACAATAGCTTTGAATGAAAATTATTCGATTTGCTTCTGTACATTAAGCATGCCACTTGGTTCAAGAATCATAACAGAAGGCTGTATACATGGAAGAATTCTGGAGATACTATCTGATAAGATAGATTATATAATGGTAAGACAGAGATTTAGGAACCAGGTTTTAAATTGTAAGACATTTCCAGGGGCAGATGTGGACTGTGACCACATTCTATAGGTTATGAACTGTAAATTAAAACTGAAGAAACTGCAAAAAGGTAAGAATTTAAGGAGATGGGACCTGGATAAACTGACTAAACCAGAGATCGTACAGTGTTTCAGGGAGAACATAAGGGAACAATTGACAGGAATGGGGGAAAAAAATACAGTAGAAGAAGAAAGCGTACCTCTGAGGGATGAAGTAGTGAAGGCAGCAGAGGATCAAGTAGGTAAAAAGACGAGGGCTAGTAGAAATCCTTGGGTGACAGAAGAAATATTGAATTTAATTCATGAAAAGAGAAAATATAAAAAGGCAGTAAATGAAGCAGTGAAAAAGGAATACAAACCGCTCAAAAATGAGATCGACAGGAAGTGCAAAATGGCTAAGCAGGGATGGCTAGAGGACAAATGTAAGGATGTAGAGGCTTATCTCACTAGGGGTAAGATAGATACTGCCTACAGGAAAATTAAAGATACCTTAGGAGAAAGGAGAACAACTAACATGAATATCAAGAGCTCAAATGGAAACCCAGTTCTAAGCAAAGAAGGGAAAGCAGAAAGGTGGTAGGAGTATATAGAGGGTCTTTAAAAGGGCGATGTACTTGAGGACAATATTATGGAAATGGAAGAGGATGTAGATGACGATGAAATGGGAGATATGATACTACGTGAAAAGTTTCACAAAGCACTGAAAGATCTAAGTCGAAACAAAGCCCCCGGAGTAGACAACATTCCATTAGAACTAATGACAACCTTGGATGAGCCAGTCCTGACAAAATTGTACTACCTGGTAAGCAAGATGTATGAGACAGGCGAAATACCCTCAGACTTCAAGAAGAATATAATAACTCCAATCCCAAAGAAAGCAAGTGTTGACAGATTTGAAAATTACCGAACGATCAGTTTAATAAGTCACAGCTGCAAAATACTAACGTGAATTCGTTATAGACGAATTGAAGAACTGGTAGAAGCCGACCTCGGGGAAGATCAGTTTGGATTTCGTAGAAATGTTGGAACACTAGAGGCAATACTGACCATACGACTTATCTTAGAAAAAAGATTAAGGAAAGGCAAACCTACGTTTCTAGCATTTGTAGGTTTAGGGAAAGCTTTTAACAATGTTGATTGGAATGTTCTCTTTAAAATTCTAAAGGTGGCAGGGGTAAAATACAGGTAGTGAAAGGCTATTTACAATTTGTACAGAAACCAGATGGAAGTTATAAGTGTCGAGGGGCATGAAAGGGAAGCAGTGGTTGGGAAGGGAGTGAGACAGGGTTGTAGTCTCTCCCCGATGTTATTCAATCTGTATACTGAGCAAGCAGTAAAGGAAACAAAAGAAAAGTTCGGAGTAGGTATTAAAATCCATGCAGAAGATATAAAAACTTTGAGGTTCGCCGATGACATTGTAATTCTGTCAGAGACAGCAAAGGCTTGGAAGAGCAGTTGAACGGAATGGACAGTGTCTTGAAAGGAGGGTATAAGATGAACATCAACAAAAGAAAAACGAGGATAATGGAATGTAGTCGAATTAAATCGGGTGATGCTGAGGGAATTAGATTCGGAAATGAGACACTTAAAGTAGTGAAGGAGTTTTGCTATTTGGGGAGCAAAATAACTGATGATGGTCGAAATAGGGAGGATATAAAATGTAGACTGGCAGTGGCAAGGAAAGCGTTTCTGAAGAAGAGAAATTTGTTAACATCGAGTATAGACTCAAGTGTCAGGAAGTCGTTTCTGAAAGTATTTGTATGGAGTGTAGCCATGTATGGAAGTGAAGGATGGACGATAAATACGTAGTTCAGTGGCATCCGAAGATAATTAGGCTTGTGTATTTGCAGCTACACTCGTACACATAAATTATGGGTAGTGCTGATGCACGGTATAACAACGCTCTGGTGGGCGGTTTTGCGGGTTTCAATCACCTCGGGGTATGACCAAGCGGTACATTTGGCGTGCGGTCGTCGCACGGTGATGCTGGCAGCAATCCACATACTCAGAGGTGTGTGTTGGTGCATGTCAGAGTACGGTGCAGCGAGTAAGTTTGCAGACGTTTTCAAACGTGCTAATGGTGACTGTGTGTTGAAAATGGCTCAAAGAACACATATTGATGACGTTATGAGGGGTCGAATACTAGAGCGACTGGAGACTGGGCAAACACAGCAGGTCGTAGCACGAGCCCTCTGTGTGCCACAGCGTGATCTCTGGATTATGTCAACGATTCCAGCAGACGGGAAACGTGTCCAGACGCTACAGTACGGGACGTCCACAGCGTACAACAGCACGAGAAGACCGATATCTCACCAACAGTCCCCGCAGACGGCCACTGCCTGGAGTGAACCAGGAACCAGATAATAACCCTTTAATGTCCTTGAAAGCGACCTGTATGGAGGCCGTGGTTTGATGGTGTGGGGTGGGATTATGTTTGGTGCACGTACACCCCTGCATGTCTTTGACAGATGAACTGTAACAGGTCAGGTGTATCGGGACGTCATTTTGCACCAGTATGTCCGCTTTTTCCGGGGTGCAGCGGGTCACACCTTCCTCCTGATGGATGATAACGCAATGCCCCACAGAGCTGCCATCATGGAGGAGCACCTTGAAACCGAAGATATCAGGCGAATGGAGTAGTCTCCCTATTCTCCAGACCTAAACCCCATCGAGCATGTCTGGGATGCTCTCCGTCGACGTATCGCTGCACGTCTTCAAACCCGTACGACACTTCAAGAGCTCCGACAGGCACTTGTGCAAGAATGGGAGACTACACCCCAGCAGCTGCCGACCACCTGATCCAGAGTATTCTAACCCGTTATGCGGTCTGTGTACGTGTGCATGGTGATCATATGCCATATTGGTGTCGAGGTACATGCGCAGGAAACAGTGGCGTTTTGTAGCACATGTCTTTCTGGGCGGTTTTTTCAACTTTTCACTAATACTGTGGACTTACAGATCGGTGTCACGTGTGTTCACTATGTGCCTATACTATCAGCGCTAGTTTCGTGTAGTGCCACGTTGTGTGGCACCACATTCTGCAAATATCCTTAATTTACGAGCATGAGTGTAGTTTTTTTCCTGTGGGCTACGACATTCAGCATTCTCAATAAAAGAATTACACTAGCCTTTAATGACAATTGATCATCAAGTGAAAGGTGACATCTCATGTAAGTACTCAGTTCAGCAAAGAATCTTGTTTCCAGACAAACTTATATCTTCATTACCCCGAAATCAACGGTGAATCTACATAAGGTTTTCTGTAGACACGCATACTTTGTCACTTGTGAATCCAGGTTCCCCGTAACACTTCCATACCACTTACTACAACGCGTTGTGCTAATGATGCCTTCTACTATGTAACCGTATTTATGAATGCTATGCGTAAGTTGTAACATTTCTTACAGTGACGACGAACTGCCGATCCCTGCAGCAGGAGCCGATCTTCTGCTGGTGTTCCTGCGTTATATTATACACTCCTGGAAATTGAAATAAGAACACCCTGAATTCATTGTCCCAGGAAGGGGAAACTTTATTGACACATTCCTGGGGTCAGATACATCACATGATCACACTGACAGAACCACAGGCACATAGACACATGCAACATAGCATGCACAATGTCGGCACTAGTACAGTGTACATCCACCTTTCGCAGCAATGCAGGCTGCTATTCTCCCATGGAGACGATCGTAGAGATGCTTGATGTAGTCCTGTGGAACGGCTTGCCATGCCATTTCCACCTGGCGCCTCAGTTGGACCAGCGTTCGTGCTGGACGTGCAGACCGCGTGAGACGACGCTTCATCCAGTCCCAAACATGCTCAATGGGGGACAGATCCGGAGATCTTGCTGGCCAAGGTAGATGACTTACACCTTCTAGAGCACGTTGGGTGGCACGGGACACATGCGGACGTGCATTGTCCTGTTGGAACAGCAAGTTCCCTTGCCGGTCTAGGAATGGTAGAACGATGGGTTCGATGACGGTTTGGATGTACCGTTCACTATTCAGTATCCCCTCGACGATCACCAGAGGTGTACGGCCAGTGTAGGAGATCGCTCCCCACACCATGATGCCGGGTGTTGCCCCTGTGTGCCTCGCTCGTATGCAGTCCTGATTGTGGCGCTCACCTCCACGGCGCCAAACACGCATACGACCATCATTGGCACCAAGGCAGAAGCGACTCTCATCTCTGAAGACGACACGTCTCCATTCGTCCCTCCATTCACGCCTGTCGCGACACCACTGGAGGAGGGCTGCACGATGTTGGGGCGTGAGCGCAAGACGGCCTAACGGTGTGCGGGACCGTAGCCCAGCTTCATGGAGACGGTTGCGAATGGTTCTCGCCGATACCCCGGGAGCAACAGTGTCCCTAATTTGCTGGGAAGTGGCGGTGCGGTCCCCTACGGCACTGCGTAGGATCCTACGGTCTTGGCGTGCATCCGTGCGTCGCTGCGGTCCGGTCCCAGGTCGACGGGCACGTGCACCTTCCGCCGACCACTGGCGACAACATCGATGTACTGTGGAGACCTCACGCCCCACGTGTTGAGCAATTCGGCGGTACGTCCACCCAGCCTCCCGCATGCCCACTATACGCCCTCGCTCAAAGTCCGTCAACTGCACACACGGTTCACGTTCACGCTGTCGCGGCATGCTACCAGTGTTAAAGACTGCGATGGAGCTCCGTATGCCACGGCAAACTGGCTGACACTGACGGCGGCGGTGCACAAATGCTGCGCAGCTAGCGCCATTCGACGGCCAACACCGCGGTTCCTGGTGTGTCCGCTGTGCCGTGCGTGTGATCATTGCTTGTACAGCCCTCTCGCAGTGTCCGGAGCAAGTATGGTGGGTCTGACACACCGGTGTCAATGTGTTCTTTTTTCCATTTCCAGGAGTGTAATTTCCAGCGTTTGCGACATCTCTTAATACAACAGCTTCATCCACGAACAGGTTCATGGAGCGTCCAACGTTATCAACTGGGTCACTTTTTTGGACTGGCGATAGTCCTGTAATACTCCCTTTTGTAGGGGCGAAGTTACTTCTGAAAATATTCCTCTGTTCAGAATGATATTCAAACCAATCTAAAATCTGGTGTGATATTTTTTTCATTAGTGCACAGTGCGGAACTGTATCGATCGCCTCCCTAAATTCGAAGAACGCGCAGTCAGCGTGGTCCCCGGTATTTACTGCCTACTTGCGAGTGCGTTCATCGTCTGTCGAAATCTGAGGCTCACCCGCATCCCTAAGAAGGCGGCACATTAGTCCGACGGTAGACTGGGTGACGACCATCCCCCACCCTGGAGACAATATATCCGGTGTAGTAGCTGTGTTGCGTTGACCAGGCGTATCCCGATGGGAGGCCTATACAAGCCAGGTTCCCTCGGCTGGGGGCGGGTCGATAAGTCGCCCTGGAAGCGCCCCGCCGCCTCCCTGTGGAGCACAAGGCGCCGCCCCTTCCCACCCCCGGCCTTATCGCTACGGACCACTATCCCACCACCCTCGGACGGGCGGGTATTGCCTCGGCGAGGATCGGAGCGGCGGACCAACCGGCGCGTTAATTCCGAAGCGACTTCCAAATTAAAACAGCGCACTGGACCGAGAAACTAACCTCTTCAAAACAGCATTCAGAGGCGCCAACATATATGCAATTCCAATCTTCTCTTACATGTTTTCTATACACAACTATTCAAATACAAATTCCAATACTCTCCACTTGAACAGGAGGACAAAGGCTCGTATTACATCAAGGCACTGACAAATCCTTTTCATCGTCCCCAGTCCCAACGTGTCCACCGCCACCTTCAAATCGCTTTGCTTTTCAGCCTTTTAAAGTTCCTCATCAGACAGGTGAAATACCCTCTTATTACAAAAATAAGATAATAATTCGAGTTTCAAAGAAGGCGGGTGTTAACAGGAATTAATATTATCGACCCCCTGTTTCATAAGCGTAGGTCGCAAAATATTTACACGAATTATGAGGCGCGTTCCAAAGGTAAGGTCCGATCGGTCGCGAAATTGAAACCACAGTGAAAATCAAAAGTGTTTTGTTTGTAATAGTTAGCCACGCCTTCCAGCAACGTCCCTACATAGTCCACGCTCAGTCTGAGACATCTGTCGTAGCGTTGTACCAACTTTCCAATACCCTCGTCATAAGAGGCAGCCTCCTGCACTGTTCGTCCGTTCTCTATGCTGATTTGCAGTCCGTTGTCTGTGTCAAAACGTTGACTTCATAGACAGTGGTTCATGTCAGCAGAGATGAAACTCACAGGTAATAATTTCCGGCCTGTTTGGAGAACGATCAAACACTTCCAACAGAAAACGCAGGCGAGTGCGGCCAAGAACTGTCACGAAGAAGGAAATGCATGAAAGTTATGTTGGGTGGGCTGCATAAAATCAGGCGAAATCTCTCAGAACTGAAAAGACAGACGTGACGCGCCGGCCGCTGTGCCCGAGCGGATCTAGGAGCTTCAGTCCGGAAGCGCGCTGCTGCTACGATTGCTGTTTCGTATCCTGCCTCAGGCATGGATGTGTGTGATGTCCTTAAGTTAGTTAGGTTTAAGTAGTTCTAAGTCTAGGGGTCTGATGACCTCAGATGTTTAGTTCCATAGTACTTATTGCCATTTGAACAGACGTGACGCGATCAACGGCCACACTACAGATACTGTCCAACACACCTATGCAAAGCTTTAACGAATTTTCACTGTGGTTTCCATTTTGCAACCGATCGGACCTTATTTACGGAATACCCCCCGTAGTTACACAAGAATGGAAGAACTGGTAGAAGGCGACCTCCGGAAAGATTAGTTTTGGTTTGAAAAAATCCAGAAACACTTGAGGAGGCTCTGACTGCCGTCTTGTCTTACGAGACAGGCTGAAGAAAACTAATCCAAAGTTTACAGCCTTTGTAGATTTAGGAAAAGCTTTCGATTATGTTGACTGCAACACAGAAATTCTGAAAGTAGCAGGGACAAAACATTTTGTATCACCATTTATTATTGTAGCTACCGCTACGATCCATTTACTCTTTCAGTGGAGCGAAAGGTTGTCTTCAACTTATACAGAAAGTACAACGCAGTTACGTGATCCAAAGGACACGAAGGAGCAGCAATGGTTTTGGCAGCGAAATAACTAATGATGGCAGAAGTAAATAGGATATGAAGTGCTGACCGGCAATAGCAAGAAAAGAATTTATGAGAAAGAGTAATTTGTTAAAATAGTACATAATTTGTTAGAAAGTCTTAACTTGAGGTGTTTGTCCAGGGAGGTAAGACAGTCCCGGGGCAAATACCTGAAGAAGAGTCAGTACCCTATCCTCCACGAATAGCCCTTCGCCCTTTCCCTACTAATTAAAATGTCGTTGAAGTTCGTCTCTCATAGCCTACAGCCCTCGAATTACCTCTTCGAGTTTTTATTGTATGAACAGCCTTCCCGACAATCTGGGTTTGACAGGTGGCGATTGTTTCGTCCCTCTTCTTCGACACTGAGATCTCTAGTAATAATAAAGTTAATTCGAAGACTCTGAATAAGTAATACTTTATTAATTACAACAAAACTTATCTTTCCTCACCAGGCTGCGCTGTAGCTACGAAACTGCTCACGTGGACATGGGATTCAGAATACAATAAATGATCCTCGATTACTGAGTGGCGAGTTGTTACAAGTTCAGAATGGCCGTATTGTGCCTTCACTACAGTCACTACAAAACACATGTCCGTAGACGTTTGTTGACAAAGTTCTGACAGCGTTGGCGTTCAGAGGCGGTTCTCAGGAGACGAAAGTCTCCTCACTCCCAGGCGTTTGACACGGACTGTGTCGCGGAGAGTAGGCAGCACAACAACGTCATTCCGACAGGAACTTCCTGGAAGTGGGCAGGATCCGACCTCGGCCATAATTATCTCCTGACCTCTGGCGATGCTATTTTGGGGCAGACGCCCGGCGGTAAAGCCTCGGAACTATGGGAGGTACAGCTTCTTCCAAGCATCTCATTGGCTCTTCGTGATACCTCTTTGCTGTTCAGTATCTCTGATGTGGTCGATACTTTTTGCCCTGCTCCCGATACTCCACAACACCGCAGCAATGGTAAATCATGCACTGTTGTCTACCACAGTACATAAATTCAATTCCATTATACATAATTCTCAGGGGTCATGGAATATGACGAAGGGCAGCTCATCTGTCAGGAAGGAAACAGATCGTAACTAGAAACACACCACTAGACGTCTTCAGTTGCAAGTTAAAGCACTTGTTTTTTCCTGATTTGGTTTGCTGGTGAAATTCGAGGCTCGTTGTATACGACACATTACCGTGCCTACTACGGTGTAGGAAATCTTTTAGCATACAGAACAGCTTACAGTCGGCTCGGAATGGATAAATACAGGTCGTGCGTAGTTTCCAACGGAATGTTATACCGTTTTTCCTGGAAAATAGAAGCAAATTCAGGTAACTAAGATGGAGGTGGATAGAGATCAACCACGCTTCTCTCCAACGTAGACAAAACAGGCTCAATAGTTTTAAGATCTGGTGACCGCGGTGGCCAGGGGAGATACGCCAATTCACCTTCGTGTTCACAAAACCAGTCCTGGTAGACGCGAGCCATATGGACAGGTATCCTGTTGCGTTAGAACATAGTATCAACATTGGGGAAAAAACAGTGTACCATTGCGCGGACCTAATGATTCATAACGTTATATAATTCTTGGCATTAATACACAGTGCAACCACAGGGCCCATAGAATACCACGATGTGGCTGCCCAAATGATAATCAAACCCCCACCATGTTTAGGACTTAAACTAACCCCAAAGTAGCAAAATCTATTAAACAAGACCCATACCAACAAATGACGCCTATTAGATGCTCCGGGTTCGGAACCAAAGTATCGTGTCACGAAAATTGGCGTCAATGATGTGTATTTTTGGAATGCTAGCTTGCCCTGCAATTTCGCGTTTATAATGCTGCCTTCCTGTTGTTTTGGTGCTGACAGCGTTCGCAAGTGTGACATCCAGTTCTTCTGTGACTTTTGCAGCTGTCGTTCTCTTAATTTTAGTGAAAATCTTTAACGACCGCCTGTCATGATCACTGAACACATACTTTCGTTCGCGTTGTGACTTAGCGAATTATGTTCTTCCGTTCTAACCGTATGAGGAATACATTTTCGGAAAGGTGACTATTGAAATACCAAACATTTAATACATATCGATTACCGAAGCATCTCCCATAAGAGCAACAACAATCCGCCCACGTTCGAAGTCTCTTAGCTCCTACATAACGAACTCAGAACCACACAGGACGAAGTTCTGACCGCGACTGACACTTGCAACGTGCTGGGGACATTTCGCAGGTGTTATTAGTCGCCAAATGCAATCTCAACCTGCAGGCTCGCCTAGGTCTGCATTTATGCTCAAGCAAGCATTTTCGTGGTATTTCCTTATTTTTGTCCAGTTGCTGTATCTTTTAGCTAGTGATACAGGCTGGAAGTATCGAAGTCCATTTAGCTCACATTCAAAGGATTAGTTACAGACTTCTGTTGAAATGAATGCATGTATTTTTGGTACTTTTTCTTTTCTTTTGAGTTTTTCCTGATTTCTGTCTTCTGGTCCCAGGTGGTTCAAAGTTTTAGGATCTCACGGTTGCTGCATCCTTGTTACGACCCTGTGATTGTCAGGCGTTGTCCTTCGTAACGAAACGGAACGCGGACGAGAAATAGTGCAGACAAGAAAAGAATACTAGCTTTTCATACGTGGTCCTACAGAAAACTGAAATAATTGTGTTGCATTACTCACCGGGAGAACCCATCTGGTTCAAATGGTTCAAATGGCTCTGAGCACTATGAGACTTAACATCTGAGGTCATCGGACCCCTAGAACTTAGAACTACTTAAACATAAGTAACCTAAGGACATCACACACATCCATTCCCGAGGCAGGATTCGAGCCCGCGGCTGTAGCGGTCCCGCGGTTCCAGACTCAAGCGCCTAGAATCGCTCGGCCACAATGGCCGGCGACCCATCTGGGTTACGTTGGTTACTATGAGTCTTTTTTTTTTTACGCCACTTTGGTGAGTTGCCCCTCAACGATGATGAAATGATGACAAGGTCAACAAGTCATCCAGACCCGAGCAGATAAATCCTCCGTCCCGGCTTGGAATCGAACTACCCCCACCAGGCGGTAACAACTAAATTCATAGTACTGAACCTAACTGGGCAGGAATAAAATTTATAGTACAGCTAGAATAAAAGAAGGGATTATTTAATGGGAGACATCCTGAGGAATCATGATATTGTCCATCTGGTAATGGAGGCGTGTGGGTGGTGTCAAAAATTGTTGAAGCACTCCAACAATTGACTTGTGGAAACAGCTTCAAATAGATGTTCGCTGCTGCAGTTACGCAGAGAGGTGAAGAGGCTTGCACAGGACAGACAGCTCGAAACCAGTCTTCGGACTGAAGACCACAACGACATAAGATGTGTAAAAATCACCCACGGTATCGATGCGTTGTGAGGTGCTTGGAAGCGGAGTGAGCGCGTTAAGATGCAGCACGCCGTGGGAAACTCGCGCCGAGGGCTTCGCCCCTCAGATTTATGCCCGGGCGTGGCAGCGTACCCTCCCACCCACAGACCTCAGCCCTTCGGGCCCTAGCGGTACTCCTCGTGACCCGCGCCCAAGGTCAGCTGGGCGGGTGACGCCCCGTCCTCCGACAACATGCTTCCGCTGGAGCCGGGGACATCGCCTGGTTCGATGGCTGTGTAGCTGGCTGGCCAGCCCGAGGCTTCGGCGGACGACGTCACTGCGCGCGGCTCGGAGGCGAGTCACGTGCATCTCAGACTCGCAGTGATCTGTTTCTTGTACACGGAACTCTGTAATCTCTGCTGTAGTGAAGCAGTCCTCGGCTCAAAGGTTCGTTTGCAGACAGCCGTACATTATTAGCCGTCATCCTATTTGAGATGCTATATACTTGCTTTCCTGCAACCTGTGAACTGCCTTCTGAGGCTAGTAAAAAAGACAGAGCTGAATACGATTTCTGTTTGGTCTTTACCATAAGTGCACTATTCAGCTAACAACAGGTACTATAACTAGACTTCAGGGGTTACACTATATAGCCGATAATTACAAAAAATTCAATAGATTTTAAGTTGTTACGATAATTTCAATGATTAAACATCACTTCTTCACTAAGTAAGAGAATATTTCGGTATCGTAATAACATGTTACTATAACGATTCTACAGAAGTCGCCCATCACGATGAGTGTTAGTGTTTAGGGCTCTAAAATACGCGTATCAGACCTCATGAAAGATATGCAATAGATGATGGTATCGAAATATTGTAGAACTTTCAGAAAAAAGTGGCAAAAGGTAGAATAAAAAGCCGTCAGATCTTCAGTCCATATATGAATGTTGAAGAGGTCAGTCTCCATCGGATGGAAGGAAAGTTCAAGATGGAATTTCAGTAGAAATTTAAAATGGCATAATAGCCGAAACTGACCAGTACTGAAAAATTTACGATAATTACAAGCAGTCCGGAACCGTGAGACTGCAACGGTCGCAGGTTCGAATCCTGCCTCGGGCGTTGATGTGTGATGTCCTTAGATTAGTTAGGTTTAAGTAGTTCTAAGTTCTAGGGGACTGATGACCACAGCAGTTGAGTCCCATAGTGCTCAGACCCATTTGAAGCATTTGATAATTACAATCGACAGAGGTAGAAGTGGTACTTTAAAAACGGTAACTTTTGTCGGTTTCGTAGTGTTAAGATTGACTTATTAATTTCCGTTTACTAGGAAGTCCTTAATCCAGTAACAAATCTTGCTTGATACTCGGTTAGCTCACTTGATGAACACAGCATCAACCCGTACGCTTTTGTCTTTGCTTTACACTACTGGCCATTAAAACTGCTACACCAAGAAGTAATGCAGATAATAAACGAGTATTCATTGGGCCAATATTTTATACTAGAACAGACAAGTGATTACATTTTCTCGCGATTCGGGTGCATACATCCTGAGGAATCAGTGCCCAGAACAGCCACCTCTGGCCGTAATAACGGCCTTGATACGCCTGGGCATTGAGTCAAACAGAGCTTGGATGGCGAGTATCGGTACAGCTGCCCATGCTGCTTCAACACGATACCACAGTTCATCAAGTGTAGTGACTAGCGTATTGTGACGAGCCACTTGCTCTGCCACCATTGACCAGACGTTTTCAGTTGGTAAGAGATCTGGAGAATGTGCTGGCAAGGCAGCAATCGAATATTTTCTGTATCCAGAAAGGCCCGTACAGGACCAGCAAAATGCGGTCGTCCATTATCCTGCTGAAATGTAGGGTTTCGCAGGGATCGAATGAAGGGTAGAGCCATGAATGGTAACACGTCTGAAATGTAACGTCCACTGTTCAAAGTGTCGTCATTGTGAACAAGAGGTGATCGAGTCGTGTAACCAATGGCACCCCATACCATCACGCCGGGTGATACGCCAGTATGGCGATGACGAATACACGCTTCTAATGTGCGTTCACCGCGACGTCGCCAAACACTCACGCGACCATCATGATGCTGTAAACAGAATCTGGATTCATCCGAAAAATGACGTTTTGCCATTTGTGCACCCAGGTTCGTCGTTGAGTACACCATCGCAGGCGTTCCTGTCTGTGACGCAGCGACAAGGGTAACTGAAGCCATGGTCTCCGAGGTCCATGCTGCTGCAAACGTCGTCGAACTGTTCGTGCAGATGGTTGTTGTCTTGCAAAACGTACCCATCTGTTGACACAGGGATCGAGACGTGGCTGCACGATCCGTTACAGCCATGCGGATAAGATGCCTGTCATCTCGACTGCTAGTGATGCGAGGCCGTTGGGATCCAGCACGGCGTTCCATGTTACCCTCCTGAACCCACCGCTTCCATATTCTGCTAACAGTCATTGGATTACGACCAACGCGAGCAGCAATGTCATGATACGATAAACCGCAATAGCTATAGGTTATCCGACCTTTATCAGACTCGGAAACTTCATGGTACGCATATCTCCTCCTTACACGAGGGATCACAACAATGTTTCACCAGGTAACACCGATCAACTGCTGTTTGTGTATCAGAAATCGGTAGGAAACTTTCCTCATATCAGCACGTTGTAGGTGTCGCCACCGGCGCCAACCTTGTGTAAATGCTCTGAAAAGCTAATCATTTTCATATCACAGCATCTTCTTCCTGTCAGTTATATTTCGCACGTCATCTTCGTGGTGAAGCAATTTTAATGGCCAGTAGTGTAGCATACAGTGAGGTGACAAAAGTAATCGGGTAGCGATATATGTACGTATAACGATGCCGGTAGTATCGCGTACATGAGGTATAAAAGGGCAGTGCATTGGCAGAACACTCATATTTACGCAAGTGATTCACGTGAAAATGTTTCCGACGTGATTAAGGACACACAACGGGAATGAATTGAATTAGAGCACGGAATGGTAATAGACTACACGCAAGGGACATGCCATTATGGAAATCGTTAGGGAATCCTATACTTCGAAATCTATAGTGTCAAGATCGTGCCGAGAACATTAGATTACATATATTGCCTGTCACAACGGGCATCGCAGTGGCTGACGGCCCTCACTTAATGACCGAGAGCAGCGCAGTTTGCGTAGACTTCTTAGTGATAACAGACACGCAACACCGTGTGAAATAACAGCACAATTCAATGTGGGACATACGACGAACGTCTTCGTTAGGACAGTACGTCGAAATATGGCGTTAATGGGTGATGGCAGCATAAGTCGACACGAATGCCTTTTGCTAACAGCAGAACATCGACTGCAGTGCCTCTCCTGGGCTTCTGACCATATCGGTTGGACCGTAGACGATTGTAAAACCGTGGTCTTGTCAGATGAGTCCCGATTTCAGCTGGTGAGAGCTGATGGTAGAGTCCGAGTGTAGCGCAGATCTCACAAAGAATTGGCTCAAGTTGCCAACAAGGGACTGTCCAAGCTGGTGGTAGTTCCATAATGGAGTGCGGTGTGTTTTTAGTTCATGGATTGGGTCCTCAGATCCAACTGAACCGTTTATTGATTGGAAATGGCTAAGATAGTTCGCCTGTAGACATAGTTCTCAAGTGTTTTCTCTAACAGTTAATTATGTAATTATTCATTCCAGGAGTCTGATTGATGAATATGCCAGAAGCTGTCGTACTCACGTTTGGGTTAAACCTCCTACTGCTCCAATAATAATTCTTCGCAGACCCTTTACAGCCATCCATTGACCATGTTCCAAAAAAACGATGGAATTTTTACGGACGACAATGCACTAAGTCACCAAGCCACAATCGCTCTCCTTTGGTTTGAAGAACGTTCTGGACAATTTGACCACCCCAGTCACCCGAATGAATTCTGTCGAACGTTTATGGAACATACGTGAGAGGTCAGTTCGTCCACAAAATCCAGGTCCGGCAACACTTTGGTATTTATGGACGGCAATAGAGGCACCATGGCTCAGTATTTCTGCAGGGGACTGCCAAAGAATTTGAATCAGTGTCTTGTCCAGTTGCTGCATTACGCCGGGTAAAAGGACGTCCGACACGATATTAGGAAGTATGATCTTTGACGCCTCGTTGTATACATGTAAAGGTAGATGCTGGTATGCGTTAACACGAAACAAGGGTCGTTTACAGGAAACGTGGATACGCTATGCTCCAACCTCGCTGCTGGCACAGATCGCACATCGCTCCTCGCTGCTGATACATCGCTGCTGGCACATCGCTGCCGCCGGGAACCTTTACCGTTCAGCTGTTCACAACCCTAGCTGAGTGCATGCTTGCATTGGCGTGAAGCGGTAACAATATTATCTGTATCGTCTGACGAGTAATAGAAGTTTTTTGGCGACTGGTAAGACTATTCCTTCTGAGGTTCGCCAGTTTTTAATGTTCTTCATGTATCACATCTGTCGCAGATATGGCGTCTTGTGTCCTGATATTTTGGGAAATACAGCCCTGAGTCAACAGACGGGGACGTTTGCAAGACAATAACCATCTGCACGATCAGTTCGACGACATTTGCAGCAGCATGGACTACCAGCTCGGAGACAATGGCTGCGGTTACCCTTGACGCTGCATCACAGACCGGAGCGCCTGCGATGGTGTATTCAACGACGAACCTTTCACAGTTCTCGTCACAGGGTTATAAAGGTTGAAGAGGGGACTTACTAGATTAAGTTTTGATAAGGGACCCATGTCTGAAAATGTATCTTTTGGATACAAAATAAGATTGAAGATGGGATGGCTCTGTAATCTGGCACTTCACGGTACGCACACAGACTGAGAAAAGGGCACCGTTATCAGAGCCTGCTGTAATTATTATAAAACTCAGCACTGTCGTCCGAGGACAACAATGGCTGTCAAAAACGTCCCAAGTTCGCAACCTAGCCGGTGGGCTAAGTTGCGGAGCGCTTTCGGCTTTGAAGGTAACTTACTTCGTCACGTAGAAAAGAACCCGGCGACGAGTACTCGAAACATTGGCCTTACCATGGGCTCCTGCAGAACAGACCAATCGGAACTCGTTATATCCCCTGTGTGCATACCATGAAGTTTGAAATGGTTTTGAAAGTAGATTAGAGAAGATAGATAGAAGAAAAGGTCAAGACTGCTAGTAATAACTTTATTCTTGACAATCGGTTTTCGGTAATCAGTGGTACCATCTGAATATGGTAACACTGGTTACAGAAACCGGTTATCGAGAATAAACATTATTATTATCTCAAATGGAGTAAAGAAAAAGAATTTAAAGTGATTCTATCTTTGGACCTATTTTACAAAGAACGGTACATTTTCGTAGATTGTGAGAAAATAAAACGCCTACAGCCGTCCTAATTATTTTATTTAGTTTGTAGCAACCAGTTTCGGCGCTTTAATGCGCTATCTTCAGGCTGTGCTAGATGCGGAATGAGTTGATACGATCCCTATATATACCGCGTCATTTTAATTGGATACACAGATAATCTGTAAACTTAGGTGTCAGCATTCTAACCATCAGCTGCTTACACCTAAGTTTTCAGATAATCTGCGTATCCACCTATGTTGGCCACTGATGCGATGTATATAGAGGGGTCGTATCAACCCGTTCCGCATCAACTACTGCCTGAAGATGGTGCATTGGCTGCAAGAAAATAAATAAAATTATACGGACGGCTGTAGGCGTTTTATTCTCTCACAATAGTAAACGGCCGTCGACCAAAAGGATGGACATACAAAAATTTTCGGAGATGGTTTTTCACCTGACCTTTATCTACTAACAAAGTCTCCTCTATAACCCCTTGTGAAACTAATTTCTAACAATTATTACATTTAATTTTATTCCGTAATAAGTGGTCGTGATGATGTGCATGTTTCTGATCCCACACAGCGGCGACTTCAAAATCCTCGGAAGTTAGTGCCAGTTTAAAATTGTCATTGGAGTCTTGATATTACGTTCTAACCTCTAAACAAACACTATTGACTGCGTATGATGATATCATTTGTAGGGCAGTGCAGAAACGCAGTCACCTTACAAATGAGCTTGCTTCCTAAACTCTTATATGAGCCTCTCTTGAATACTTAACTGTCAAGCGCTAGAAGATAGATGCCAGCTATTTCATACCCAAAGCTTACATACAAAATTTCAGCAACTAATACCGAGGAATCTAAGAGTACCAAAAGACTTTCTCCATGTCTTCCGTACGGATGGCGGAGGCGAAGCTAGACAAACTGCAGCGCGGCGCGAGCTTTAAAGCAGCCATTTTTCTCCCCTTCCGTACACGAATGGAAAGGGAAAAAAGTGATAACATGTGACACAATAGAAAATACCCTCTGTCACGCATTTCACAGTGGTTTACAGAGTGGATGTGTGATGGAGAAACGGAAAGAACGAGAGGTCTGTGTCCACTAGCAAATGAAATTTTGCAAGTCGCTTTCAGAAGCCTCGTAAGCAAATTCTTGGATGTGGAAACACCCCCAGCAAGTCATCTTTCGGAAGTTATGTCAGCTGACAGAAGTAGCTTCAGCAGGTTACTGGAAACAATTGCTTACCTCTTGCGTCTAGCACTTGCCAGAGTTGCCGGTTGCTGTAAGTTTTTCTCAAACTCCAGTACCAGTTGTGTGTTCAATAAGGGTATGAAAGCGTCAGCGTTGAAAAGGAGACAAGCACAAAGACATATGCCGAACCAAATATACCACTGGAATCCCTAAAGATATATAACTGACCACCGTAAACTAAGAAAATGAGAAATGAATGTACCTATTATTCTGTTTCGTCAAAGGATAGGTAAGTGGGGGTGTAGACGTACTTAAGTTTTAAATGATTTTTAATGTTAGTTAATACCTAAATAAATTACATTTGTAATAAAAGTAATAACTAATATTTGAAAGAACAGAAGCGTGTGATGTACTTAGGTTAGTTAGGTTTAAGTAGTTCTAAGTTCTAGGGGACTGATGACCATAGATGTTAAGTCCCATAGTTCTCAGAGCCGTTTGAACCCATTTTATGAACAGAAGCGTAATATCTTGGTGATACACTTTTCCTCATTTTTGTATTCAATTTTCGAATATTGGGGTGCACAATAAATTTGTTCTAACCCGCATTTCCAGTACGGACGAAGTCCTTCGATTGTAGTTAGTTAAGAAATGTTTCTTGATAACGTAAATAAGTACGCCTAAGTATCCACTTCCTCAGCAAAAAATTTGTTTTTTTTCTTAACGTCTTGTCCTGCCTCACGATTTTTCCGCAGTGATAAAAATGTATAAACAGTGGTGCCTGCTCTGTGTTTTAAGCATGACACTGTGAACTTCGTGTGAAATTCCAGTTGCCTACCTGACAACACAGTTCTAGTGGAACCACTTCTGCCAGTACTTGCAGCAAGTTCCTGCATGCTTCTCTGCAAATCACGCTTAAGCCCTGGCGGAGGACTCTTCGAACCACCTTCAAACTATTTCTCCACCGTCCCACTCTCTAACAGGGCGAGAGACAAATGAACACTGAAATCTTTCCGTACGAACTCTGATTTCCCTTACTTTATTAGAATGAAGATTCCTCTCTATGTAGGTTGGCAGCAGCAATATATTTTCCAGTTAAGACAAGAAAGTTGCTGATTGAAATTTCGTGAAAAATTCTCGTCACAACAAAAATGATTTTCACCATAACTCGCTTATCATATCCATGATAGCAATCTCCCTATTTCGCAACAGTACAAAACGAGCTGCCCTTCTTAGGACTTTTTCTGTGTCCTCCACCAATACTATCTCGTAAGGATCCCATATCGCACAGCAACGCACTAGAAGAGGACGCGGATGCTTGATGTGGGCAGTCTTTTTAGCAGGAGTGATACATACTCGTAAATGTTCTGCCAATGAAAGCTAATCTTTGGTTTGCCTTTCTCACAAAATCTATTTGATCTTTCCAATGTAAGGTGTTCGTAATTGTAATTCCTGGGTATTTAGTTGAACAGACAGCCTTTAGGTTGGCGTGATTCATCCTGTAAACGAAATTTAAAGGCCACTTTTCTCAACCTGAGATATCGTATCTAAGTCATTTTGAGCCTCTGATGACTTGACTACACCGTAAATGGCAACATCATGTGCAAACGACCTAGGAGTACTGCTCAGATAGTTTCCTAAATCGTATATGCATAGTATGAACAGCTGAGGATCCATAAATCTTCTTTAGCTAACGACAGATATCACTTTTATTTTTCTCAACGACTTTTCGTCACCCAAACGATTGCAAGTGGACACACTCGTCTTAACGATGGCAAAGACCGGAAGCGGCCAATCGCAAATGACGTTTCAACATGGCCCGCCATGATTGTAGCTTGAAACAAAATTAGATAATATCTTCGACTGCCGACGGACGGGGTAAGCAGCATTTTTTTTTTCTTCAGTCTTCTGATAGGTTTATGCGGCCCGCCACGAATTCCTCTCCTGTGCTAACCTCTTCATCTCATAGCAGCACTTTCAACCTACGTCCTCAACTGTTTGCTCGATTTTTTTCAATTCTTGTCTTCCTCTACAGTTTTTGCTCTCTACAGCTCGCTCTAGTACCATGAAAGTCATTCCCTCATGTCTTAACAGATGTCCTATCATTCTGTCCCTTCTCCTTATCAGTGTTTTCCACATATTCCTTTCCTCTCCGATTCTGCATAGAATCTCCTCATTCCTCACCTTATCAGTCTACCTAATTTTCAACATTCGTCTGTAGCACCACATCTCAAATACTTCGATTCTCTCCCGTTCAGTTTTCTCATAGTCCATGCTTCACTACCATACAATGCTGTACGTACATCCTCAGAAATTTCTTATTCAAATTAAGGCCGGTATTTGATATTAGTAGACTTCTCTTGGCCAGAAATGGCTTTTTTGACATAGCGAGTCTGCTTTTGATGTCCTCCTTGCTCCCTCCGTCATTGGTTATTTTACTGCCTAGGTAGCGGAATTCCTTAACTTCACCGACTTCGTGACCACCAATCCTGATCTTAAATCTCTCACTGTTTTCAATTCTACTACTTCCCATTACCTCCATCTATCTTCGATTTACTCTCAGTACATACTGTGTACTCATTAGACTTTTCATTCCGTTCAGCAGATCATGTAATTCTTCTTCACTTTCACTCAGGAGAGCAATGTCATCAGCAAATCGTATCATTGATTCCTTCCACCTTGAATTTTAATTCCACTTTTGAACCTTTCTTTTATTTCCATCATTGCTTCCTCGATGCCAGATTGAACAGCGAAAGGCTACATCCTTGTCTTACAGCCTTTTTAATACGAGCACTTCGTTCTTTGTCTTCCACTCTTATTATTCCCTCTTAGCTGTTGTACATATTGTATATGACCCGTCTCTCCCCATTGCTTACCCCAACTTTTTTCTGAATTTCCAACAACTTGAACCCTTTTATACTGCCGAATGCTATTTCCAGGTCGACAAATCCTGTCAACGTGTCTTCATTTTTCTTTAGTTTTCTTTCCATTATCAACCGCAACGTCAGAATTGCCACTCTTGTGCCTTTACTTTTCCTAAAGCCAAACTGATCGTCACCTCGCGCATCCCTGCAGCTTGGATGCATGAGCTGTTAAGATGATTGTGCGAAAATTCTCAAACTTGTCAGCTCTTGCCGTCATCGGAATTGTGTGGATGATGTTTTTCCAGAATTCAACTGGGCAAAAGTCAGATGGTATGCCGCCAGACTCATATATTCTACACACCAACGTTAATAGTCGTTTTGTTACCGCATCCCCCAATGATTTTAGAAGTTCTGATGGGATGTTACCTATCCATTCTACCTTATTTGACCTTTAAGTCCTCCGAAGCTCTTTTAAATTCTTATTCCAATGCTGGATCCCCTATCTCTTCTAAATCGACTCCAGTTTCTTCTTCTACCACATCAGACAAATCTTCGCTCTCATAGAGGCTTTCAATGTATTCTTTCCTCCTATCAGCTCCCTCGTCTGCATTGAACAATGGAATTCCCGTTGCAGTCTTAACGTTACCACCCTTGCTTTTAATGTCACCGAAGGTTGTTTTAACTTTCCTGTATGCTGAGTCTGTCCTTCCAACATCTTTTCTTTTTCTATGTTTTCACATTTTTGCTGGACCCATTCCGTCTTAATTCCCTGCAATTCCTACTTCTTTCATTCCTCAGAGACTTGTATTTACGTATTCCTGCGTTTCTGGGCCATTATTGCACTTCCTCTTTTCATCAATCAACTGAAGTATTTCTTCTGTTACACACGGTTTCTTCGCAGTTACGCTCTTTGAACCTATGTAATGGCCCTTTTCAGAGATGTACATCCCTCTTCAACTGTACTGCCTGTTGAGCTATTTCTTATTGCTGTATCTATAGCCTTAGAAAACTTCAAGTGTATCTCGTCATTCCTTAGTACATCTGTATCTCACTTCTTTGCCTATTGGTTATTCGTAACTAGTGTCTTAAACTTTAGCCTACTCTTTATCACTACTACATTGTGTTCTGAGTCTATATCTTCTCCTGAGTACGCCTTACAATCCAGTATCTGATTTCGGAATCTTTGTCTGACCACGAAGTAATCTAACTAAAATCTTCCTGTATACACTGCCTTTTCCAAGTATACCGCCTTCTTTTGTGTTTCTTGAACAGGGTATTCGCTCCTACTAGCTGATATTTGTTACAGAACTCTGTCGGTCTATCTCCTCTCTCATTCCTTGCTCCAAGGCCATATTCTCTTGTAACCTTTTCTTCCACTCCTTCGCCTACAACTGCATTCCAGTCTCCCATAACTATTAGATTTTCATCTCCCTTTACGTATTGTATTCCACACGCAATAACCTCTTATACTTTCTCTATCTCTTCATCTTCAGTTGCAACCTGAAATGTCGTTGTCGGTGCTGCTTTGCTGTTGATTCTAATAAGAACAACCCTGTCACTGAACTGTTCATGGTAACACACTCTCTGCCTTACCTTCGTATTCATAACGAATCCTACTCCTATTATACCATTTTCTGCTGCTGTTGATATTACCATACACTCATCTGACTAGAAATCCTTGTCTTCTTTCCACTTCACTTCACGCAGAGCACCTACATGTAGATTGAGACTTGGTATTTCCCTCTTCAGACTTTCTAGTTACCCCTCCACATTCAAACTTCTGTTATCCCACACCCCGTCTCTTTGAACGTTATACTTCCGTTGATTATTCAGTCTTTTCCTCATGGTAACTTCCCCGTTGGCAGTCTCCTCCCGGAGATCCGTAAAGGAGACTATTTCGGTATGCTTTGCCAATGGAGAGATCATCATGATACTTCTTCAACTAGAGGCCACATGTCCTGTGAGTACACGTTACATGTCTTTAATGCTGTGGTTTTCATTGCCTTCTGCATCCTCATACAGTTTATCATTGCTGATTCTTCCACCTTTAGGGGTATTTTCCCACCCAATGAACAGGAGAGTGCCTGCCCTGAACCTCTGTTCGCTCCTCCGCCTTCACTGACAAGGCCGTTGTCATAATGAGGGTAGCTTCTTTCGGAAGTCTTCGGCCGCCAGTGCTGGTTATTAATAAAAATTTGTGATTGTAGCATAGATGCATCCTTAGTGTCGTAATTCGGTGGCAGTGAAAGCTTCCACAGAAAACTAATGGTTAGCACTAAGCCGTTCGGAGAACCCAGCATATCCGTGGAACGGGGTCGGTGGTCCACGTCGATAGGCGTGGCAGGCGGTCCGTCACAAAGCTGGGGGCGCTTCCAGCCTCCCGTCGCCTAGTGGTACGGGACAGGGAGGGGGTTCCCCCCGAGGGCGTCCCGTGAAAGCAGCAGCTCTCCTCTCGCCTCCTCTCCAAAGGGCCGGCCGCGGCGCGAGAAATCCATTTGGCCGCACAGAGCGCCCCCACAATGCCGTCCTTTCCCGGCAATTCGCGGCGGCTGTCCAGGAGGCGTGTGCGCGCTGGAGGCGGCCGCAATTTGTCCAGCAGACGTGGAGGACGACTCTGCTGCCTGCCGCGCCAAAGGCGGCGCTCGCCCTTTGAATTATCTACGATTGTCCCGCGTCACAAGCTCGTCATTCATTACCTCTCTTCTCTGACGTGACGCGTCGGACTTTCTAAACACGAGCTTACGGTTATTTTTCATTTGCTAACACGCTTTTCCCACTTTGAGTAATGCCGCTGAGGAAACACGGTGTTTCCTGAGCTTTCGTCTCTACCTGCGGTCACGTCTTCATAGTCCTCCAGCATCCTTTCAAAATACCTGAGCCTAGGTGTCGGTGGCGATATCCCTGAGGAGCTTAACAACATCGTGAATCTCTAAATGTGAACGCAGGCATATAGTCACAAGTAGAGAGGGGGCAAAGTGACGGAGGCATATGATTATGATTCTGCCAGACAGCATAGAGCTTGTAAGAGGAGGTGACTGAAAAGAATAGCGTTTTGAAAATAGGTTATAAGACAAACAGTAAGAAAAGTTAAAAAAATGTAATGGAAAGTAGCCGAATTAAGCCAGCTGATGCGGAAAAAGTAACATAAGGAAATATGACACTAAAAGTCGTACATGGGTTTTGCTATTGGAGCAGCAAAATATGTAGTGTGAAGCATGGAAACTGAAATTTTCTAAGAGCCAAATTTCACATTTTTTGGGAGAATGAAAAAATGATAGTTCTGTATTTATACATAAGTGATTCGTATCCAAAAAACTGAGTAGGTATTCTGATACCACATTATTAATCTGCTCGCTGCAACACTGCAGAAAATACTGAAACAAATTATAGAATAAATAAATCACCTTATCGAGAAAGTTTAAAGACCATATCAAGAAACCGACTATTCCTTAACGCTAAAAAGACAGGTTTTAAAATCTTGGGTGTAAGAAAACAGCAGCCAGCCACTGTTCATAATGATCTTTTTTTACTCAAATGGCAACGGTTTCGAATCGAAAGATTCTTTTTGAGACCGCCATTTACGTTTATATTACATTTGTTTCTTGTTTACATCAGTTGTTTGCAAAAAATTGTCAAAAATTAATATAATCAACTACAAATGAAATACGCATATGAAAATTCGTCTCAAGATGAACGTGTCGTTTCGAAACTGCTAACGGCGTTATTATTAATAATGACTGGGTGCAGTTTACTTCTTTGCAAGGATCAGTTTCTATTTTGTACACACCCACGCTCAGAAAAATGTCGATTTTCCACCAAATAGCAGGAACAAATTTTTTGTTCCAAGTGTCTTTAATACTGAGGCACTACGTTTTAGATATGATAATACAAGTACAGAAATACAGCGTTAGGTTTTTAACTGATAGACCTGTAGTCTCGAAGAAACACTTCTCGTAGCTTTTGAATTTTGGAGTTCCAGAGGGAAGCAAAGCTTGGCACAAATACCATGCGCCCTCTACAAACGCATGTTTGAAAGAATTTGTCCATGATTTGACTCCTGAATGAGGTCTAGAGACATGCAACAGAACGCCGAGGACGCGTTTAATGAAATAAATGACACTTGGACGTTTTCCATTCCCATGACAGCGGAAGCAGAGAGGATATAAAATGAAGACTTGCTGTAACCAGTAAAGCTTTACTGGAAAGGTGACATTTGTTCGTCTGTAGTGCAGCCTTATACGGAATTGATACACAGAACTTATGCTTGGACGGTACGGCTTTCGTACAAGAAGAGCGTACAAGCACACGAAACGTGGCGCTACAGAATAATGGAGATCGGATGTTTGGATCGGCTAACTAAAGAGGTGGTACTTAACCGAATTCGGAAAAGGAAAATTAATCAAGTATTTGGTTAAAAGAAGGAATCGGTTCATAGGACACTTCTTAGGCGTGAAAAAATTGTCAATGTGGTATTCTAGCGATGAGCGAGGGGTATATATTGTAGAGGGAGACGAAGTAATTAGGTTAAAATGAATGTCGGAAGTTAAGAAACTTAACGTGTAGATCTGCATAAAACCAGTCAACAGTAACAGGCTTTTGATACTTCTGTTTCGTTGTACTCACATTACAAGAATTTTTAAGTAGCAATTATAGCACTGGAAACCATAACGCCTGAAGTGGATTCGTAATGACCCAGATGTTTCCAATTAAACACTTATTTTCGTTGCTTTGCTACTCTAAGATAGGGTGTGCCGTTTAATATCTAATTTTCTACAGTGCTCGTTTCTTTTCACGCAAACCCTAGTGATCAGGAATTGATTCACATTTGAATTACAACGAAAGGATATGTCAATTGGTTGAGGTCAGGAGACTGGAGTCATTCGTTATTGTTTCTGTACATGTTTGAGAGTGCTATAAAATTGAGGACTTTTCGATAAATCTTGCACTGAACCATAACTAAATACTTTTTCTTGTATAGAATGACTCCGAACCGTGCCGAGAAGCCTTGGGGGTTATTCAGGAATATTTGCTGGGTGCTTTGATACACGGAACCACTACAGATTAACAATATTATCATGATTTATGGGTTTTATTACCTCATACCTCAGTTATCTTTGTTTCCGTGAAAACACCTTCAAAATAGTGGAAAAAGCCTGAAGTATAAAATCACCAAAACATGTAACACAAAACATGGAGTAATGTAACAATCCTCAGATGCCACAGTGCTGTGATGTGGTTGCTGTCGCTGCGGGAACAGCTCAGTGTAAAATGAAATTTTCACTCTACAGCGGAGTGTGCGCTCATATGGAACTTCCTGGCAGATTGAAACTGTGTGCCGGATGGAGACTCGAACTCGGGACCTTTGCCTTTCGCGGCCAAGTGCTCTATCATCTGAGCTACTCAAGCACGACCCACGCCCCGTCCTCACAGCTTTAATTCCGCCGGTACCTCGTCTCCAACCTTCCAAACTTCACAGAAGCACTCCTCAGTGTAGCTTCGTTGTGTCGACTTCCAGTTGCATTAGTGAGCTCATATTTTAGATGTGTATCAGTCCATCCTTCATTGCGTAGGTGTTGCGGCTTCCTTCGGTTCTATTTTAAAAGGACAAAAGGCACGAAAGGGGCAGTAGAAATTAGAATGGTTGCCTTACTTCCGATTCGCAATTAAACTGTTACATTTGATCTTACCCGCTAGTTTTTTGCTCTCCTGAACGTGGATATGCAATACATTGCATTGCTGAAGATTCACGAATGAAATTATCGCTGCTGCGTTGTCTTTAACAGTACTAACTGGAGTTGTAAGATCCTTGGCTCCTACTGAGAATAGTAAGTAAGCACAAACACATATGAATAGCTAGAACGTTTGCGTTACTGAGCTCCACGGACATAGTCCAATTAACACGTGCAAGGAAGTGAGTACGATAAGACGGCAGAAAGAGGAGTCAGTAGCGAACCTAACCAGAATGACAGTGAAGTTTTGGTTTGCTCTGCAAGGCCTAGTCCTACAGTTACGCCACGAAGATGCTGTGCTCTGGATTTCAAATAAGAGTTCGAACAGACTTCGTATCTGTCCACAGTATTGTACATTACTGGGAATATTCAAATCAAGGCTCAGAAAATTACTCCACTTGCACGAGACAACAGTCCTCTAGGTCCTCTAGTTAGTCAAGAGTTAGTTCCATGGAAAACTAGTTTTTCCTTTTTTGTGGTGGTAAATTCCTAAGGTTATTAGTCCCTAGGCGTACACACTACTTAATCTAATTTAAACTAACTTACGCCAACGACAATATACATACCTATACCCGAGAGAGGTCTCCGACGAGAGGAGCCGCACGAAGCATGGCAAGGCGCTTTAGACAGCGCTGCTACCCCGCGCGGCACAATTAGTTTGACACGGTTTAATTGACGATTAATTTCAAATGATTGAAATGGCTCTGATCACTATGGGACTTAACTTCTGAGGTCATCAGTCCCCTAGAACTTAGAACTACTTGATCCTAACTAGCCTAAGGACATCAGACACATCCATGCCCGAGGCAAGATTCGAACCTGCGACCGTAGCAGTCTCGCGGGTCCGGATTGAAGTGATTAGAACCGCTCAGCCACAGCGGCCGGCTCCCGTTTATAACAAATCCTACTCCCGTCATAACATTTTCAGTTGCTGTTGATATTATTACTCCATACTCATCTGAGCAGAAATTCTTGTGTTCTTTCCATTTCAGTTCACTGATCCCTGCCATAGGTAGATTGAGCCTTTTCATTTTCCTTTTCAGATTTTGTAGCTGCATTACCATGTTCAAGGTTCTGGCATTCCACTCATCGACTTGTAGAACATTATCCTTTCGTTGGTGATTCAGTCTTCTTTTCATGCTCAACTACCTTTTGCAGACCCTTCCGGAGATGCGAATGGGGGACTTTTCGGGAATGTTTTGCCAACGGAGAGACCGTCATGGCACCTATTCAATTACAGGCTACATGTCCTGTAACGTTAGTTTTAATTGTTTTTTTTTATAGCAGCTGTCAGGAATTTTCTTTTGGAAAGGAGTCTTGTCCTGTAACGTTAGTTTTAATTGTTTCTTTTTTCATAGCAGCTGTCAGGAATTTTCTTTTGGAAAGGAGTCTATCGTATTATAGACACAAAATAGCGAAGTCTAATAATTTATTCGGAATTTTTACTAACGTTTAATCTTATAAGTAACAGGCAATACTGTAGGACAGTGAAACGGCCTTAAGGTGCTTATTTTTGTGACTGCCACTATAGTCACTGCTGAGGCAGTTAGATTTCAATGCCCATCCACTGATACGCATGCCGTCACTCAAAATATTTCATAATGACCATCGTGTGGTCGGTCGATTCATTCAAAGGATCTCCAGATAGCTGCAGTACGAAAGCTTCACATAGTCTGCTTTTTGACGACATCTGACTAGGTAATCATGTCAAAGTGTGAGGAAGGCCGCTTCTGCGATGCGAGCCTCCCCTGTCAGACGACACCTGACTGTCCTGGCTGTACCCGCCTGCTCTGTCGTGGTTTGGAAACCGAAGAAAAGTTTACGGTTAAACGTCAGCCAACGACCAAGTCTTTAGGGACTGACACAGATTAGCGGCATTCCTCCGCATTCCACTCTGTCGCCGTTAAGTCACGGTGGAGCAAGAGTCTGACCTTTCATTGTCCATGATATACTTGAAGGTATCATCAGAACGCCAGGGCACAATATTTATCGTCAACTAAGGAAAGAAAGGAAACAATGTTACACGGTCCAGCGGTAAACAATCATTGGTTTTTTGTCTTCTTTGTCATCACGATAAGCTAGGCAAGAGGAGACAAGTTTAAGTACTCCGGAAACTGAAGTACCCCAGAGATCAGATGAGGAGACAGAATGTCGCATAGAGGCAGGTATTTCAACCTGAGCCTCACAGGAAGAAGACCACGGGGAAGACCAAGAAAACGGGGTATTGGAAAATTGTACTGAAATGCAGGAGGATGTGCAGCGAATAGACGCATTGTGCAGGGAATGGCAATTCAATCTCAATGTAGACAAGTGTAATGTGGTGCGAATACATGGAAAGGTAGATCCCTTATCATTTAGCTACAAAATGTCAGGTTAGCAACTGGAAGCATTTAATTCCATAAATTATCTGGGAGTATGCATTACGAGTGATTTAAAATGGAATGATCATGTTAAGTTGATCGTCGGTAAAGCAGATGCCAGACTGAGATTCATTGGAAGAATCCTAAGGAAATGCAATCCGAAAACAAAGGAAGTAGGTTACAGTACGCTTGTTCGCCCACTGCTCGAATACTGCTCAGCAGTGTGGGATCCGTACCAGACAGGGTTGATAGAAGAGACAGAGAAGATCCAACGGAGAGCAGCGCGCTTCATTACAGAATCATTTAGTAATCGCGAAAGCGTTACGGAGATGATAGATAAACTCCAGAGGAGGACTCTGCAGGAGAGACGCTCAGTAGCTCGGTACGGGCTGTTGTTGAAGTTTCGAGAACGTACATTCACCGAAGAGTCAAGCAGTATATTGCTCCCTCGTACGTATATCTCGCGAAGAGACCATGAGGATAAAATGAGAGAGATTAGAGCCCACACAGGAGCATACCGACAATCCTTCTTTCCACGAACAATACGAGACTGGAATAGAAGGGAGAACTGATAGAGGTACTCACCGTCAGGTGGCTTGTGGAGTATGGATGTAGATGTAGATGTAGAACACGGAATAGAGAGTGTAAGACCGGATGCGGAGGAGAAAGGACATAAATGGGAAGTTGTCCAGGAACAGAAGATGTATGAAGGCAGAAGGAGATGGGGAGCGTCTGTACACCACACTCGGGAAACTGGAGTTGGAAAATGATGATGAGATATCAGACCCATAAGCCTGCAATCACAGCTGTTTTCAATATAGCTCTAGACTTTTCAGCATTCTCATTAAGTCAAAAAAGAAGTCTTCCCTGCGGTAAGAGGAGCGGAAGTTTTAAGCTGGCTCTTCCCGGCTCTCATCCCTCCCCCTCCCCCGCCGATCCGCGCTTGGTAAACAAAAGGGAAAAATTTAGTTTACGACTTTTAATTATTGTTTTATAGTGAGTAATAGCGGCGCGGCTGGCTGTTCCTGTGGAATACCCCCCTGTTATTGTGGGCGGCTGAGAAGTTTGTCGTGGGATCCGGCGGCGACCGCTCTTCGGGACAGATATAAACATCCGGCCGGGCCGGGCCGAATGGGCCGGGACCTGCGGACCTCCCCCCGTGGGGGCGGCCAGGAAGCGCGGCGGCGCTGAGCTCAGCTGCCACGAGAGCGCGCCCGGGAACCGCCAGCTGCGCCGCCGCGGCTTCAGCTGGGCGCGCCCGGCCGGCGCCGCCCACCGCATTCGGATAATTAACAACCGCCCGCCGCCGAGATTAAAGGACGCACCCCAGTCCTCCATCAGCAGCGCATAATAGCCGCCCTGGCCCACCTTGTCCTTTGTTCTTCCCAAAGACGACGCGATGCGACGCGGCGCGGCGAGGGCCTCGCTCGAGTTCAGATAAGCCCGCGCGCTCAAACACACGGCCGTGTTTCATCCAGTAGCGGGCCTGTTGTGTCACACACACACACGCGCGCGCGGGGGCTCTGATTAGAGCAGAGTGGTCTTATTAGACGGCCCATTTCCTCGACGGCTTAGTGGCCGGGGCGCCGGCGTATCGGCGGAGCAGCAGCAGGAGCGGCTTCTGCCCTCAGTAATGGACTGCTCGTGTCTCGAGGCAGCCAAACTCCATCCCCGGCAATCGTAACACAGTGGCGCACGACAACGGAGCAGCGTCTCGGAGCAATCACTGCCGGGGAATTCCTTGATTGCTCCTCTTTAGCCGTGATAGAATCCTGAGAGACTCCGTCGTAAATCATATGCAACCACCTCCCTACGACATCATTCTTTACCGGCCGAGGCCCACGAGGAAGACGGGCCGTGGCGAGTACGTCACAGCACGTGACAATGCAGGTCTTACGAGCGCCACCAGCCGTATCCGGCGAAGAGCGAGTTACTTCTCGTAGTTCATACACACGGATATTCGAAATCAAATGGAACAGGAATATGCAACTGAAAGGGTAGTCGATCCATTTACAAACGAGGAGGTGGCTAGAGCAATTGCAAGACTAAAGAAAGGTAAGGCCGCTGGCCCTGACAACATTTATGCAGAAGTGCTACAGCAGATTGTACCACTTATAACAACTTTTCTAACTGAGACCTTAAATGAGGCATTACAGGTAGGCAAAATACCCTCAACGTGGAAAACGGCCAATACAGTAATAATAAAGAAATCCACAGATAAAGATCCCAAGGACCCGAAATCATATCGGCCCATTTGTCTCTTAAATACTCTAGCCAAAGTACAAGAACGATTATTATGCGACAGGCTTCAAGCTCATAGAGAGTTAGTTGGACTGAGTCCTTATCAATATGGATTCCGTAAATATAAGTCAATAGATGATGCAATCAATCTGGCACTTAGTGTAGTCAGTCACACGGAACTAAAATATTCCATCTCAATCATGATAGACATCGCAGGTGCCTTTGATAATTTGTGGTGGCCTGCGATGTTTGCACGTCTCAGAGAACTTCGGGTGCCAGCAGCCCTCTATTACAGCCTACGGGATTACTGCAAAGACAGGGTTGCTGAGTGGCGTGCAGGAAATCGTAAAGTAATTAAGAAACTCACGAAAGGATGTCCACAAGGATCAATTTGTGGTCCCAATTTCTGGGATCTCACAATTGAACCCTTGTTATATTTGGTGGAAAATCATGAGTGTGCTGATGGAATAGTGGCCTACGCTGATGACATATTAGTGGTTGTGTCAGCAAACTCAAGAGCACAATTGGAAATGAGAGCTAGAGGTATAATGGGTGACATGGCAAACTGGTGTACTAAGTATAAATTGACAATTGCTTTACACAAAACTTTATACATAATGTTAAAAGGAAGTCTCAGTAGAGACCCCTCCATTAAATTAGGAATAAACAACATATCTCGAAAAAAGACCACACGGTATCTGGGTGTCATGATTGACGAAAGGCTATCTTTTAGAGGACACATACAGATGTCCTCTGACAAGGCTGAAAAATTACTACAGAAACTGGCTAGAATTAATACAATAGAATTCCGATTGCCATTAAGATATATGAGAGTGTATCACTGTGCGATTTTTGAATCTATTATATGTTTTGCAGCCAGTACGTGGGCTCATAAACTGAACTTTGCGGTAAACAAAACTATTGTTCGCCGCAGGCAGAGAGGGGTGCTACTGAGATTGTCAGGCGCCTTCAGGACTACATCATTGGATGCCTTGTCTGTGGTCCTGGGTGTCTTCCCAATTGAAATAACTATTAAATATCGTGCCGCAGAATAGTGGCTGAAAAAGGGTAGCAGAGATCGGGTAAGAGCTATAACAGGAGAAGACATTCAAGACAAATTACACTTAAAACATTGGCGCCTGGTTACTTGGCAGAGGGACTGGGATAATAGTGAAAAGGGCCGCAGGGTCTATGACTTCTTCCCAAACATTAGGGAGAGACTACAAATGAAATACATAGATCCAAGTAGAGGCATGATACATTTTTTGACCGGTCATGGGCCCTACCCATCACACCTACACCGCAAGAATCTCAGGGGAAGTGATACATGTTCATGTGGGGACACTGGGACCCCTGAACACACGATTAGTTTTTGCACACTATTCACGCATTTACGACAGTCAAATTTGGGACAGTATAATATTTACAACTCTATTAGAGATCCAGGTGTCTGGACAGAATTAAATAACACAGCAGACAAAATCTCAAGACAATTACAATTAGAGTACAACAGAGGGAGACCATGGAGACATAGATCGAGAGAACAGAGATCTTCAATTAATATCAGTAGCACTGAGGATTCTGATGATACTACCAATAATGATACAGACACAGAATTGGATAATACATAATATAATATAAGTGGTAATGTGATGAACTATAATATGCACAAGTAAATTCAAATGTAGTAATTTGTAATAATTATAAAACAATAAATATGAAATGTAGTAGAGTAGGTTTAGACATAGAAATAGGTTAGGAAATTTGCTGGTGAGAGGGTACATGGCTCGACGACATTATTCCGAGCACTATCCCTCACACAAGCACTTCAAACTGTGAAATATGCATCATTGTACTATTGTAATAGTAGTGATATGGATGTGGGATATGGACACAAAATTAATATTAGTATCCAGAGTGAGGCCATAAGCGGCAAGGCTCGAGGAAGTTTCCGAGGTTTCCCACTCATGGCCTTGTTGGTGTTGGGATTTTCATTAGATATAGTTTCTTTTTCATTTTTCTTTATTATAATATGAATTCAATGTATAACAATTAGACTATTTGCTGTATTTTCCAAATAACATGTATGTTACTTTGTTCTTTTTTCTTTTCAAATTATTAAATGCTATTCAGTGTAAGTAAAAACTGCCAGATACTGCATATGGTCCGCCTCCACGGGGCGGGACACGGGCAACGGCACGTCAGTCACTCAGGTAGATATGTGAACTAAATAAACATTGAGGAGTTGTGTGAGTAAGTCAGCTTTTTGTGGAAGTTCCCTATGTTTGGGCTGAGTGACTGAGGTGACGGCTAAGAGACCAAATGTAGTAGTTACAGCCCGCTTTATTATATAGGCAGCGGGCGTTAATGGCAAGCAGCAAGTGAAAAAAAAAAAAAAAGTTCATACCCCTCACACCAGCATCACCAAACAAAAAAGTGTTATTGTAACAAGATCGCATTAATCACTATAGATGTTGGATATGGATACACAATATGAGAACCAGTATTTAGCATGAGGCCAAGAGTGGTAAGGCTCGAGGAATGTTCCGAGGTTTTCTTCTCATGGCCTTGTTGGTGAAGGGATACTTACAAGGGAACCTCCCCATCGCACCCCTCTCAGATTTAGTTATAAGTTGGCACAGTGGATAGGCCTTGAAAAACGGAACACAGATCAATCGAGAAAACAGGAAGAAGTTGTGTGGAACTATTTAATTTTTTATTTTCAGACAATTATTATCTGACGTGTTTTCCTGTTGAAGAATCGGTTGACCTATGACTTTGCGATAAAATGTTTTCGGTTCCCGTTGGAAAGGCACGTCCCTTCGTCTACTAATCGCACGGTTTTGCGGTGGGGTCGCAAAACACAGACACTAAACTTACTACAATGAGCAGAAACGTCAATGAACGAACGGAGAGATCATAACTTTGCGAAAATAAAGAAAGTAAACTTTCCACTTGTGGGAAGACTTGAATCTAGGACCTCTCCTTCCGCAGCTGCTAATGGTAACCACTGGAACACGGTGCTCCTGCGTTCACATTGACATTGATATTGCCTGTCTTGCGCCTGGACTACTCAGTTTGTATATTTTGCTTATTTGTTTCATAGTTCCACACAACTTCTTCCTGTTCTCTCGATTGATCTTTGTTCAGTTTTTCAAGGCCTATCCACTGTGCCAACTTATAATTAAATCTAAGGGGGGGGGGGGCGATGGGGAGGTTCCCTTGTTAGTAAATACCATTTATTTTTTGTATTCTTCAGTTGGTATACTTCAAATTATAATAATTAAAGATTCTTTTTGTATTATATATATATATATATATATACGAGGGTCGGTCAAAAAGTAATGCCTCCCATTTTTTTTCTCCTTAAAAAATTAAGTTAAGTGAAAAATTTGAATTTGGCGCCATTCCTCAAACCTTCTTCTGCAATCCACTGCAGTAGTAACTTTCTGTGTCAACAGGTGGCAGCACAGCAGAAGTTTGTAAGATGGCCGACATCGATGTTCGTTTGAGACAGCGTTGTGTGATTGAATTCTTGAATGCAGAAGGTGAAACGCCCATACGCATTCATGAAAGACTGAAGAAGGTGTATGGTGTTGTGACAGTGGATGTCAGCACTGTTAGACGATGGGTTCGTCGTTGTAAGGAAGCTGAAGGGCAAACACCGTTGACTGACAAAAAGCGGAGCGGCAGGCTGGTGAGTGCAGTGACTCCACACATCATTCGTGGTGACCGTCGGGTGACTGCAGATGAAGTGTGTCGCATTATTTCTCTTAGTAAAGGCAGTGTGATCACGATTATTAAACAATTGGGGTACTCAAAAGTTTGTGCACGGTGGGTTCCAAGAATGTTAACCGATCAGAATAAAGAGGCAAGGAAAACAATAGCCTCCCAACACTTGCAGCGCTTCCGTTTGGAGGGAGATGAGTTTCTGAAAAAAATTGTGACCGGGGACGAAACATGGGTGCATTTTTTTGAACCCGAATCAAAGAGCCAGTCAATGGAGTGGCGTCACACAAGCTCGCCGAGGAAGAAAAAATTCAAAACTGTGCGATCGGCAGGGAAAGTTATAGCAACAGTTTTCTGGGATACAGAGGGTGTGATTCTGGTTGATTTTTTGGAGCAGGGATGCACAATAAATTCTGTTCAATACGTCACAACCCTCAAAAAACTTAAAGCATGTCTTCAGCGAGTTCGCCCAACAAAATCAATGGCAGATGTTCTTCTTTTGCATGACAATGCAAGACCACACACCAGTCGTCACACCTCTGACGAGATTGTCAAAATTGGATGGGAAGTTTTGCCTCATCCCCCATACAGCCCTGACCTGGCACCATCAGACTTCCATCTGTTCGGGCCACTAAAAGAAGCTCATATTGGGATTCATTTTGAAGATGAGGAGGCCGTCAAAACATCTGTGCGTCAATGGCTTAGGAAGCAGAGCTGTGATTTTTACCGTGCTGGGATACATGCCCTTGTTCAAAGATGGACCAAAACTGTAGACATGGGCGGAGATTACATTGAAAAATGACAAAATGATCCTCAATGTTGTGGTTTTCAACCTATGTAATTGCATTTAAATTTCCTGACAATCAAACGTAGAAAAAAAAATAGGAGGCATTACTTTTTGACTGACCCTCGTATATTTAAAATTATAAGTAGGTATTTTCTTTTTCTTTGCTAATTATTAAATGCTGCTCAGTAGTTGAACAAAACTGCCTGACACTGTACTTGGTACACCTCCACAGGGCGGGACGCGGGCAACGGTACATCAGTAACTCAAGTTCATATATGTATTAGATCAATATGTGTAGCTTTGATGGGTCTATGTTCATTACTATTTGGATTTTCCCTTGTTCTTGATCTTGAGTTACTGATTGGACGGCTAAGAGACCAACTGCAGTATTACAGCCCGCTTTTTTATACAGGCAGCAGGCCTATTTGACAAGCAGCAAGTGAAAAAAAAAGTTCAGACGAGTTTTATAATGTTTCTAGACTTAAATTTTCAATCTGCAGCGGAGTGCGCGCTTATATTCAACTTCCTGGCAGATTAAAGCTGTGTACCGGCCCGAGACTCGAACTCAGGACCCTTACCTATCGCACGCTGGTACTCTACCCTCTGAGCTACCCAAGTACGACTCACGACACGTCCTTACAGCTTTAATTCTGTCAGTACTTCGTCTCCTACCTTCCAAACTTCACAGAAACTCTCCTGCATTCTATAAACATCCCCCAGGCTGTGGCTAAGCTATGTCTCCGCAGTATCCTTTCTTCCAGAAGGGCTATTTCTGCAAGGTCTGCAGGAGAGTTTCTGTGATGTTTCGGAGGTATGAGACGAGTACTGGCGGAATTAGAGCTGTACTCCGGCACACATTCTTAATCTGCCATGAAGTTTTTTATATGTTTGTTTGCATTACCACCTTCCGTAGCAGATGTTAAAAGTCAGATATTGTTTTTCAGTTTTAAGCTTGCTGCAGTTCGTCTAAAAAGAATTTTACATCGTGGTGTTGCGCTTCTAGTTGTGAAGCATCTGCCGCGTTTATTTTGCAAACTGGATACACATATACATCCTTTTTTTGGTTGTTTTCGATTGTAAGCACCGTTTTGTTTACAAAGATGGAGTACTTCTTTCTCTTGTCTGCACATATGTCAAACCACTGCTTCATCCTTCGTTCTTAGTAGCGATTGATGCCGAAACACTTTGTTTAACATATACAATTGGCAGTATTTGCCTTTATGCAGTATTTCTTGCTCTACATTTGTGTTACTCACACTTCCCCTCAATTTTGTTAACCGAACTGCAGTTATATGAGTTCTCAGTCAGCACATTATTACGAACAGGCATAAACTTTGCAATACGGTGCTGAATGAGAACACACACAACTTCAGTTCGGTTAACAAAATTGAGGGGAAGTGTGAGTAACACAAAAGCAGCGCAAGAAATACTGCAGAAAGATAAAAATTGCAAACTGATTATGTGAAATGAAGTCTCTCGACTTCAGCCGCAGCTTAGGAAGATAGAAAAAGCAGTGTTTTGGCAAATGTGTAAACAAGAGGCAGAAACACAGTAAGTAATTTGCGCCCCTACTCTAGAAACCAAACGCCGTTTTTAGTCAAAAACATCCAAATTATACAAATATAGGTATCCAATTTTCAGAATAAATGCAGAAGATGCTTTATAATTAAAATTGAAACGCATCTGCTATAAAATTCTCTTTAATTAAATTGGAAAAAGCTTGAGAGGGAAAAAAGAATAATAAATGAGTTTCATAATTCCTGACTGCGCTTTTAAACGCACACAACATCACGATAGCACACAAAAAGTTAAGGCCTTTTTCGGGGTACCTTCCAAATCAAGTACTGGTTTCTCGTGTGCCCTGCGCGGAGCCGAGAGATTGCGAAGTGTGGTGGACAAGCCGACTGGTCTGACGTCAAAGGTTCGTTGCGCGGCCCGTATTTCTCGTGGGCTCCGGTGTTGTCACCGAGGCAGATCCTGTACAGATTTTGATACACAGTCATAAAGTGATGAAACATTTTATTTGCGGGATCTTCCTATGCTTCACATGTTACCAGACGTGCAGGAATTGGACAAAGTTATGGAAGCATCGCGAGACATACATGACTGAACGTAAACGAAGACTGCAGGTGGCTCTGTTGCATTTAGCCGCGAGCGGCACCTGTGGAATGTCCTCAATATATAGGATGTGTCAGTCGGGATCAGCGAAACTGTGAGTGTATTATTTCTGAAATAAGTGAATTTAAACGCTCGAAAATTGTTTGTGCTAGTATGGTTGCTGCTTCCGCAGGCACGGTAGTCGAAGTGTTTGGTCTTTTAAGAGGAACAGTATGGAAGATTTATACAGCAAACCGGGAAAACATCATCCACTAAGTCGCTAAGCCAGGCGATACTTTGTGCTAAGTTGCGTTCTAAGAGGACTATTCGGAAAGTAATGTCCAACCGGTGGCCTGTGATTTTCGTCAGTTCTCTACGTCTGCAGTTCGTTGACTCTGCCAAAATGTTGTCTTCATAGCCAGCGGTTTAAATGAGCAGAGATAAACATCAGTAAGTACGAAGTCCGGGCGGTGTGGTGGGTGATCAAACACTTCCCATCGAAAACGCAACAGGTCCTCCATCATTGTCCCTGCAGTGAGCCACCGAGAACTGTCATGAGGAAGGAAATTTATTACCGGTATATTATGTGTGATTGCATAAAATCAATCGAAATCTCGCAGCAGGTACGCAAACTTCGGAAGAGACACTATTGTTGTAAGCATCTTCATGAGCTCACTGTATGCTCATGTGAGTTAACGAGCATTGCGTTCTCATTTAAGAGTCAGCCTACAGGAATGGTGAAACGACACCTGGCGTCGAGGACCGTGTGCCACAAAGGGCACAGATTCACCACGAGATGGGGAAATTCACAGGTGCCTATTAATTATTGAGGCCTAAGCGATGTACTGTGTGAGTGAGACAGACGAGAACCCACGTTATGGGGAACCCAGTTGAAGCCATTTGTGTCCGAGGAGACGTAGCAGCGTTAAATATGGCGGACCTAAGATGGGCTACAAAGGGAAATATTTATGGAAATTATTTAATTCAGTAGTAATGCAGGGAATTAAGCCAGTTATTTTAATTTACCATCCTCCATAAATTTACATGGCGATCGCAATAAAATTTCAATATTGATCATATCTATAATAGTTTAGGATTTATTGCTAAAGTGAAATTAACAAGTTTTGTGACAAAGACCTGAATGCTAAAATCTGAACGCTTTGGTCTATCTTAACGATCGACATTTCATATAGAAGCCCATTATTAAAATGACAAACGTTGCAATTATCAACTCTGTAACTTTATTTGTTTAAAAGGTATAGTAAATTTAAGTTATCAGTATTTACAGTTAAGTATCAGATCATCATTTCCTCCACACTAAACACACTGAACGATGACAGCTAGACACCTTATTGAATCATTAGGTAACAGAATATTTGTCCTGAAGTTCAGCGCATAGTAGTTACTTTTGTTCTTTATTTATCAGAAGGCACGGCTAATGGCCTTGGCATTCAAAGCTAAGAAGGAAATTGTATGTAAAAGAATTTAACGTTTATTATGTAAAAGATATTATTGTTAGTTTACTTAGAACGTGAAAGTGCTCAAGCTCTGATTATTTAAATATGTTAAAATCTAAAATAATGTAGAATAAGCTGTAGCCAATCATATGGACGGCTTCAGGAAAGAGAGCTGCCTTAGTCCGTTGAGCGAGGAGGTTCGGCGCGCTGGAAACGCGGCCTGAGACGGGGAGAGGGCAGTTCTGGTGCAGACGCAAAGGCGGACAGTTCGGCTGGAGACACAATAGGGCACAGTTCGGAATGAGACGCGAAAGCGGGCAGTCGATCTTTAGGCAGCTAGGAGCTGAAACAAGTTAAAAAATTTCGCGTTGTATGCTACCGCGGGCTTGGTGTGTGACCGGTGAGCAACCGCGCACCTAGTATGAACTCTAACTTTTCGTGTAGTTAAGGACACAGAGCATTGCACTTGTCTTTCGCGATGAGATTGTGAATGATCATACTATATCAAATAGTACACTAAATATGACCACTTTCGCTCTTAGTTTGCTCTCTGAATAAACATTATTCTAACCGAATCGCAACTGTGTACCCTATACCTTTTTCTTGGGTCATTAATTTAGTTCCCGATATTATTATTATTGTTGTTATATGTTATGTTAACTTCGTATTTCGCAAACTTTGCCATCAACCAGACAATTTAATCAAAGGGGCACAAGTGTCTAATTTAGGGTCTGTAATGCGATACTTGCGGTTCAATCAAAATGGCTCTGAGCACTATAGGACTTGACATCTGAGGTCATCAGTCCCCTAGAACGTAGAACTACTTAAACCTAACTAACCTAAGGACATCACACCCATCCATACTCGAGTCAGGATTCGAACCTGCGACTGTAGCGGTTGCGCGGTTCCAGACTGAAGAGCCGAGAACCGCTCCGCCACACCGGCAGGCGCGGTTTAATCCCTAGACGAGTTTGAGCCAAGGAATTTCGACGAAGAGAAACTGCGTGTGAGCCCGAACACCTTTGGGATGTTAGCTCGCGCTCAGTAAGGAAAAGACCGACTTCGCGATCGACAAGCATACTAAAGATATCTCCCAGTACATCTGGGCAAATATTCATCGGATTTACATCTACATCTACATGACTACTCTGCAATTCACATTTAAGTGCTTGGCAGAGAGTTCATCGAACCACAATCATACTATCTCTCTACTATTCCACTCCCGAACAGCGAGCGGGAAAAACGAACACCTAAACCTTTCTGTTCGAGCTCTGATTTCTCATATTTTATTTTGATGATCATTCCTACCTATGTAGGTTGGGCTCAAGAAAATATTTTCGCATTCGGAAGAGAAAGTTGGTGACTGAAATTTCGTAAAAAGGTCTCGCCGCGACGAAAAACGTCTGTGCTGTAATGACTTCCATCCCAACTCGTGTATCATATCTGCCACACTCTCTCCCCTATAATGTGATAATACAAAACGAGCTGCCCTTTTTTGCACCCTTTCGATGTCCTCCGTCAATCCCACCTGGTAAGAATCCCACATCGCGCAGCAATATTCTAACAGAGGACGAACGAGTGTAGTGTAAGCTGTCTCTTTAGTGGACTAGTTGCATCTTCTAAGTGTCCTGCCAATGAAACGCAACCTTTGGCTCGCCTTCCCGACAATATTATCTATGTGGTCCTTCCAACTGAAGTTGTTCGTAATTTTAACACCCAGGTACTTAGTTGAATTGACAGCCTTGAGAATTGTACTATTTATCGAGTAATCGAATTCCAACGGATTTCTTTTGGAACTCATGTGGATCATCTCACACTTTTCGTTATTTAGCGTCAACTGCCACCTGACACACCATACAGCAATCTTTTCTAAATCGCTTTGCAACTGATACTGGTCTTCGGATGACCTTACTAGACGGTAGATTACAGCATCATCTGCGAACAATCTAAGAGAACTGCTCAGATTGTCACCCAGGTCATTTATATAGATCAGGAACAGCAGAGGTCCCAGGACACTTCCCTGGGGAACACCTGATATCACTTCAGTTTTACTCGATGATTTGCCGTCTATTACTTCGAACTGCGATCTTCCTGACAGGAAATCACGAACCCAGTCGCACAACTGAGACGATACCCCATAGCTCCGAAGCTTGATTAGAAGTCGCTTGTGAGGAACGGTGTCGAAAGCTTTCCGGAAATCTAGAAATACGGAATCAACTTGAGATCCCCTGTCGATAGCGGCCATTACTTCATGCGAATAAAGAGCTAGCTGCGTTGCACAAGAGCGATGTTTTCTGAAGCCATGCTGATTACGTGTCAATAGATCGTTCCCTTCGAGGTGTTTCATAATGTGTGAATACAGTATATGCTCCAAAACCCTACTGCAAACCGATGTCAATGATATAGGTCTGTAGTTAAATGGATTACTCCTACTACCCTTCTTGAACACTGGTGCGACCTGCGCAATTTTCCATATCTGTAGGTACAGATCTATCGGTGAGCGAGCGGTTGTATATGAGTGCTAAGTAGGGAGCTATAGTGTTAGCGTAATCTGAAAGGAACCTAATCGGTATACAATCTGGACCTGAAGACTTGCCCGTATCAAGCGATTTGAGTTGCTTTGCAACCACTAAGGTATCTACTTTTAAGAAACTCATGCTAGCAGATGTTCGTGTTTCAAATTCTGGAATATTCCATTCGTCTTCCCTGGTGAAGGAATTTCGGAAAACTGCCTTCAATAACTCCGCTTTAGCGGCACAGTCGTCGGTAACACTACCATCGGCACTGCGCAGCGAAGGTATTGACTGCGTATTGCCGCTTGTGTACTTTACATACGACTAGAATTTCTTCGGATTTTCTACCAAATTTCGAGACAATGTTTCGTTGTTTCCATTTCGCTATCTCCACATGGCCCTCGAAAAACTACCGTAGCCTACGTAGATCGTCGTAAGCAAAGGCCTACTATAGTGATTTTTCTATTAGCCTTGGTCAGCTAAGATCGAAGTAGCGTTATTTGTACTGTATGTGTGTTGTATACTCATTGGGCAGTACCTTATGTCACTCGCTTTGTTTACGTATTCCACCACTGCCTCACTAGATTCCTTAGAGAACGTGTAAAAAGCAAGTAAGGTCTGCATAACCTACGTAACATTTTTCTTCTACGTGTTTATCCTCCTGTATGTTACTTAAAAATAAACAATGTCTCTAGAAAGTTTCAAATTGTCAATGTTTAATTCGTTTTTAATCGAAAATTACTGTATCAAAAAAGTGTTCTACCCTTCAGCATAAGAACATTAGTTTAGAACTGACTTTTACAAGAAATCTGCGTTTTGTAATATTTATTACATTCCATCTATTACTTTTGTCTGTTTATAGTAGGTCATCAAATGATGGGTTAAATTTGAACGTGACATGATAGTTTATGAACAAATTTAGAGGAAAGCAGCGACTGTTTTGAAGCAACCACATAGACTTCTTCAATTCTTTCAAATGATTGTATTCAGAATAGACGCATTTGAAATATGATACTGCTGAAGAATGCTGAGTGAAATCGAGTAGCTAATGAGGTGGTACCCTGTTGAATTGCGGAAAAAATAAATTTATTGCGCTTTTGGCAAAATGAAGGCTTTTGTTGATAGGACACATTCCGAAGCGTCGAGAACTTATCATTTTGGAAATGCAGGTGAGTGTTGTGGATAAAAATAGAAGACAAAAAACAGTGCTTGAATACAGTAATGAAGTTGAAACTGGTACAGTTTGCAGCAGGTATACGGAGATGAAGACGCTTAGACTAGTATGAACAGCTTTTGCAACTTAGTCTTCGAACTTAACGACCACAGCAACAACAAGGTGTCACGCAATTAATGGTGAAAACTTACGTGACTGAAATTATAAAATAACACAAGCAAAAGCGTTCCAGTAAATACGAATTCGAAAACCAGCCTGTTGCGACATACATACCATGTTGTAGTTCTGGGTGGAGATTTTAATTTGCCGAATATAGACTGGGAGACTCAAACGTTCATAACGGGCGGCAGGGAAAAAGAATCCAGTGAAATTTTTTTAAGTGCTTTATCTGAAAACTACCTTGTGCAGTTAAACAGAGAACCGACTCGTGGCGATAACATATTAAACCTTCAGGTGACAAACAGACCCGAACTATTTGAATCAGTTAATGAAGAACAGGGAATCAGCGATCATAAAGCGGTTACTGCATCGATGATTTCTGCCGTAAATAGAAATATTAAAAAAGTTAGGAATATTTTTCTGTTTAGCAAAAGTGAAAAAAAGCAGATTTCAGAGTACTTGATGGCTCAACACAAAAGTTTTGTCTCAAGTACAGATAGTGTTGAGGATCAGTGGACAAAGATCAAAACCATCGTACAATATACATTAGATGAGTATGTGCCAAGCAAGATCGTAAGAGATGGGAAAGAGCCACCGTGGTACAACAACCGAGTTAGAAAACTGCTGCGGAAGCAAAGGGAACTTCACAGCAAACATAAACATAGCCAAAGCCTTGCAGACAAACAAAAATTACGCGAAGCGAAATGTAGTGTGAGGAGGGCTATGCGAGAGGCTTTCAATGAATTCGAAACTAGAGTTCTATGTACTGACTTGGCAGAAAATCCTAAGAAATTTTGGTCCTATGTCAAAGCGGTTGGTGGATCAAAACAAAATGTCCAGACACTCTGTGACCAATATGGTACTGAAACAGAGGATGACAGACTAAAGGCCGAAATACTAAATGTCTTCTTCGAAAGCTGTTTCACAGAGGAAAACTGCACTGTAGTTCCTTCTCTAGATTGTCGCACAGATGACAAAATGGTAGATATCGAAATAGACGACAGAGGGATATAGAAACAATTAAAATCGCTCAAAAGAGGAAAGGCCGCTGGACCTGATGGGGTACCAGTTCGATTTTACACAGAGTACGGGAAGGAACTTGCCCCCCTTCTTGCAGCGGTGTACCGTAGGTCTCTGGAGGAGCGTTCCAAAGGATTGGAAAAGGGCACAGGTCATCCCCGTTTTCAAGAAGGGACGTCGAACAGATGTGCACAACCATAGACCTATATCTCTAACGTCGATCAGTTGTAGAATTTTGGAACACATATTATGTTCGAGTATAATGACTTACCTGGAGACTAGAAATCTACTCTGTAGGAATCTGCATGGGTTACGAAAGAGGCGGTCGTGTGAAAAACAGCTCGCGCTATTCGTCCACGAGACTCAGAGGGCCATAGACACGGGTTCACAGGTAGATGCCGTGTTTCTTGACTTCCGCAGCGCGTTTGACACAGTTCACCACAGTCGTTTAATGAAGAAAGTAAGAGCATACGGACTATCGACCAATTGTGTGATTGGATTGAGGAGTTCCTAGATAACAGAACGCAGCATGTCATTCTCAATGGAGAGAAGTCTTCCGAAGTAAGAGTGATTTCAGGTGTGCCGCAGGGGAGTGTCATAGGACCGTTGCTATTCACAATATACATAAATGACCTGGTGGATGACATCGGAAGTTCACTGAGGCTTTTTGCAGATGATGCTGTGGTGTATCGAGAGGTTGCAACAACGAAAAATTGTACTGAAATGCAGGAGGATCTGCAGCGAATTGACGCATGGTGCAGGGAATGGCAATTGAATTTCAATGTAGACAAGTGTAATGCGCTGCGAATACATAGAAAGATAGATCCCTTATCATTTAGCTACAAAATAGCAGGTCAGCAACTGGAAGCAGTTAATTCCATTACTTATCTGGGAGTACGCATTAGGAGTGATTAAAAATGGAATGATCATATGAAATTGATCGTCGGTAAAGCAGATGCCAGACTGAGATTCATTGGAAGAATCCTAAGGAAATGCAATCCGAAAACAAAGGAAGTAGGATACAGTACGCTTGTTCGCCCACTGCTTGAATACTGCTCAACAGTGTGGGATCCGTACCAGATAGGGTTGATAGAAGAGATAGAGAAGATTCGACGGAGAGCAGCGCACTTCGTTACAGGATCATTTAGTAATCGCGAAAGCGCTACGGAGATGATAGATAAACCCCAGTGCAAGACCCTGCAGGAGAGACGCTCAGCAGCTCGGTACGGACTTTCGTTAATGTTTCGAGAACATACCTTCACCGAAGAGTCAAGCAGTATATTGCTCCCTCCTACGTATATCTCGCGAAGAGACCATGAGTATAAAATCAGAGAGGTTAGAGCCCACACAGAAGCATACCGACAATCCTTCTTTCCACGAACAATACGAGACTGGAATAGAAGGGAGAACCGCTAGATGTACTCAGGATACCCTCCGCCACACACCGTCAGGTGACTTGCGGAGTATGGATGTAGATGTAGATGTAGATGTACAGAGCACCTACAAGCCGCTACTGGCTTCTTTGTGAAATACTGTAATAATTAGTACAAATGTGTTTCGAAGGTGAACTTTTAGATTAAGGTCCCATCTAATTAGGCTCCAATTATATCTCTGGCTTACCTTAAGAAGAAATACTATACTTTAGAACTTCACTCGTACAATTTACTGCACACTTATCTCTTACAGAAGATGTTCGACGTGATGTACTTGGAAGCAGTTCTGCTCTCATGTTCGCAGCGATTCTTTCTAAAGCGTCTGAATCCTCTCGTGAACCTTGACAAACTGTATAATTTGTGGCTACAGTTCTTTATCATTATCATCTATACTTTCCTTTGTGATTACAGAAGATAGAAAAATTCAGAGAATTGAGCTGAAGTGATCTTGGAAGCGAAGCAGCAGGTCGCTTTCAACCTATCTACCTTTCACTATTTCTGTGCGTTAGTTGTCGTCATGTATGTGCAGCAAAATATGCCGTTCGTCTACTATATTCCCTAACGGTTGGTCGTGGGTAACGTCTGAATCCACATAGGTGCAGACATGAGCGAAAGGATTAAATTTCCGTTACGTTTGTAATATCTAGGAGAATACATCGTCACGAAGCCAGTGACTTCTGTGGGATTCCGGACTCCGTTTTTTGGCTTGATTGTTGATGAAGCCTGGCACTTTTTTGACATTTTCAAAACAAGAAGAAAAATTGTTTAGAGACGATGAATGGAACGCGGCAGGGCAGAAAAAACTCCTTACATCTGCCGTCAGAGCTCGCCTTCAACAGAACTGCAAAGTTACCACAGAGAATATACACACATTTAAAAAAATCCATAACTTCCCTGACTGTGACAGTTTTCTTCTTATTCCGTAAAAGCAGCCACATTCACTCTTCTCCCAAAGGACACATCTCGACCAGTTTCAATCTGCGTTACAAATTAGAGCAAGTCTACGATCACCTTCGGTAGCTTGAAAACAAATTAGCTTAAGTAACTGATACAGCAATATACTGCAATTAGAACTGGGGAACTATAGTTTCAAGCAAGTATTTATTACAGGTCTTTCGCACAGAGCATGCACAGGGTTCCAGAAAAACACTAACAAACTATAAGAACAGATTCCTTACACTAAAAACAAATAAGAAATGTCTACTAAACAGGGGCTCCAAAGCGCATACCTTAAGAGATATGAGCACTTCTTCGTCTTCGATTCTATGAAAGACATCTTTTCTGCTGGAAGACCTTTGCTTTTCATATTTTGTGAAAGACAGTACGCAACAAAATAAGAAAGAAATGTCTGGTAAGCATGGACCCTCAAGAGCTATGGGCACATGTCAGTAGAAGAGATGTGTTTCCCTTTAGCGAAGATGAACGAGTGCTCATGCTTCTTAAAGCATCAGTTTAATACCCCATGTTTAGTACACACTTTTTTCTTCTTTTTGGTACAGATCCCATATTTACTAGACAGTTTTTGTTGTTTTGGTTCAAGGAACGTGTCCCCACAGTTTGTGTATGTTTTTTGGGACACCCTGCACATCCAATAAAAGTATGACAAAAATTAGCACAATCGTTTATCTCTTGGCAAAATTAATAAAGTTTCAATGTCTAATATCTTGTGTAAGGTCGGTGGAAAATGTGGGCACGGGATGACCCTAATTTCACAATAATCTCTGCAAACGTAACGTCATTTTGACATCACACGCAATATCGACAACGTTTCACTCATAACGCTATCCTCCTAGGTTCTTATCTAACCACACGCTCGGGAGTCGCTACTTATTCAGAAATGAACAGCGAAATATTTGTGACAAAGAGGAATATAAACGTTATTGCTTCTCGTTTCGCTCCCAGCAAATTCGGTTTTTGTCTTAGGTTCCTGAAACCTCCAAATACTCGTATTTCATATTTCATCCTTCGTTCTCTAATCACACGGAAATGGAAGTAAGATTGAATGTGTCAGAACATACTTGTATTACATTCATAACAAAGTCCCAGAATGTTTTAACAACTCTAAAATGAAAAAAGTTCATGTAGCAGGATGTAAATCGACTATACATCACGCCATTATCTATGCCACTAGCACTTCGTCAGGTGACATTAGCCTCCTGTCTTGGTTATCATAGTATGTCTCGAAGGATTATTATCTGATTTTGTATTGTTATCCACGGTAACAACTGGCTCGTGAGAGACCATACATTAATGAAAACACTAACCGTCGATAAATCATTATGAGACGTTCGATTACAACAAAAATTATTCGTGCAATAAATTGTACAAAGAATGGCGTTTTCTGCTTTCTTTCTTTTGCAATATGCTTACATGAAGCCCAAGCGACGTCACGTTTGCAGAAAGTCTTGTAAGACAAATACTGCCCTCAATACGTCCCGGAGTCGCAATGGCCTTTCACTTGTCATGAGCGGTGGCCAGATTTACGCGGCTCTGCTCGCTCCGGCGACGTGCTGCGGTTTCGTCCAATTATCCAGTGACGTAAAGCCCACTGATAGACAACTACCCACGATAATCAATCACAATAACAGGCACAAAGCACATACAGCTTCTCCCATTAAAACCATCCGAGAAATCAAAAGATATGTTAAGTCGGCAGCAAAAATAAACTGGTGTTCTAAAGTTTTGGGACACTGAACGTCTCGTAACCCCACTTTCGCAAATACCTTGCGAACTACTCATTTCTGAACCGGTTTCTGGAGCGTTTGCACTTCTGTTTAAACCGTATAATTTTTAGCTACTGATAGTGATGGAGCCTGTATAAATTCTGCCGGTTTCAGGACTTTTGATTAAACGTTCATAAAATTGTGACCATATGTATCCCCTTACAACGAAGGCGTAAGACAGAATGTCTATGGTAGTCTATATACGGTTTTAACAACTTGTTACCCTTCCTCCCTCTTCCTTCGCTCGCAACTTCTCTGAGGAATACAGGAGTCTTTTCTTACCGCTGCTTGAAAAGATATATTTCAAAATGTCCCTTTTGGTTCTACCTCCGTAAATGATAATACGTCTTAAACGAAATTTTGTTTTATGTCTTTTCTTCAGGCTTCATGGAGAAAAATCCCGTAACACCTAGCTATTACCATTGGATTAACGGTTTAGGAAAATGTAATGTAGCCATTCATTTTAACAACAAACTGAAGATTTTGGTCATAGTGAATGCTCGAGACAATAATTAATGCTCACCTGTAACGGTCAGAGTTGCTAGCTCAAAAGTCGAACTGGGATAAAAGGTTTTCATCTTAAATGGACTTAGTCATGAATTGTTCCCCTCATCACTCCAATGAACTCGATAACAACTAAAAATCCTCAGTCGCTACGTGGAAAGTCCAATAACTTGCAAAGCAAGAAATACAAGACACTCAGGTGATGCAAAGTCGTCCCCAATATGAGCTCGCAGCTAAGTTCAGCCTCAGCACAGCACTTCAGCTGAAGCAAACTGGCTCCGAACACGGATCTCACAGCACGGTATGCCGAACTGTTTTATAGAGATCTATATTTCAACGCTCAAGTAAAATTCATTCTTGACCACAATTAATCCTAGACAAACTGCATCAACTCATGATAACGTACCAGCGTCTGCTTGTAAATTATGTACTTTTTGCCACCGCAACGGCAAACCAAAGACATCTACGCACCCTCTAAAGCTGCGTATGTGTACTTCATTTGGTTACTGCCGAATTCTCATACTTAAAGAGGTTTTATATGGGAAAACCCAATCACTGACTGAATTCGACTGAAAATTGGAAATATTTCTAAACAAATATGCTGATTTCACGTACGACATTCTGTTAATCACGGTAAAATCTTATATAAGGGTGAGTGGCCAGTTATTGCCACCAAGAATAGCTCCGAAAGTATGATGGGCACTGAAAAGTTTGTCGGACAAAAGATGTATGGGGCAACGGGAGCCATAATAGGACCTTTTTTTTCCTAGGTGGAGTCGCGGCAGAAATATGAAGGTCAACTTTGTTTTTTAAATGCGATGCTACAGTTTGGTACTTATTTTCTGATAGCGGCTGTCCAGAAGAATCTAATATTGTGTAACCGTAAGGTCTTTGAAGGTCAACGAAGGTCACAAAGGTAAAATGGTTCAACTGGCTCTGAGTACTATGGGACTTTACTTCTAAGGTCATCAGTCCCCTAGAAATTAGAACTACTCAAACCTAACTAACGTAAGGACATCACACACATCCATGCCCGAAGCAGGATTCGAACCTGCGACCGTAGCGGTCCCGCGGTTCCAGACTGTAGCGCCTTTAACCGCTTGGCCACCCCGGCTGGCGGTCACAAAGGTAGCATGAACGTCCATTTACAGAAGGCGTTCGAAGTGATGACCATTGGTATCAATGCAGTGCTGCAATCTTCTTATCATGAATTGCGTGGTATTTCTTATCACATCGACACTTACCGAAGCACATTCTCTGGCTGTTCTCTCTCGCATATCTTCAGATGTAGTTGAAACGTCTTTATAAACAATGTCTTTTACGAATCACCACAAGAAAAAACTCCAGAGACGCCAAGTCTGGCGAACGAGCTTACCACGACACATCTCCTCCACGTCCAATCCAACGATTTGGGAATTGGGTCTGTAACTCATTTCTAGCAATCAGCGAAAAATGTGTCAGACACATCTCGTGTTGAGATCACATTCTGTTCCTTGTTCCTAAAGGTATTTCTTCCTATAACAGACTTAATGTTTCTTGCAGGAATGTGTTGTACCTCCTAACACGAAGATTACCTTCGATGAAATAGAGGCCTGATTTCTGTCCTCCAGAATCGCACACTATAGATTCACCGACCACGGTTGCTGGCGTGCAACTTTCAGCAGCCAACATGGATTTTCAGTTGCGCAGTAATGCATGTTATGCAAATTAACTTTTCCATGGTTCGTGAATGTAGCCTCGTCAGTAAATAAAATCAAATTATTAAATGTTTCATCCCTCTGAACTGAAGTTGAGCCCATCAGCAGAGTTCAATGCGATGCGTAGAATCAGTACCAGTTAATATTTGGTAGAGACTGATATAGTAAGGATGATATTTATGGCGATGCAGAACTCAAACTACACTACTCTGACCCATGCCAGATTCCCTTGTGATCTGACGTGAGCTAACACAAGGATCTCTAACCACAGTGGCAAGAGTACCAATTTACGTTTCCTCGTTAGTGACTTTCTTTTCCGGATATGTTTCCCGCGCGTTAAGGATCCAGTTTTTCTCAATTTATCATACACATATTTAAAAGAACGATGTATAAGGTGAGTACGTTGAGGATATCTTTCGGCGCATAAGTCTCTTGGTCTCAATGAATTTTGTTGGCATTCTCCGCAAATGAGAAGCATGTAGACTTGTTCTTCGACATAGTCTTCACATTCGCTTGATTCGACGATACTAGTCTTATCTTTCCTGTTAGTGTTGTATTACGAAACCGTCGAATGGTGTTTACGTATCACCGGCACATTAGATGGATACTCTATATTGGGCGAATATTTGCTATTTGCACCATATAAGAGAGAAAATTGTCAGAGCATGTGCTTCGATAAGTGCCGAGTGGTAAGGAATACCACTGAATCCATGATAAGAAGATTCCAGCATTGCATTGATACCAACGGTCATCACTTCGAACATCTTCTGTAAATGGACGTTCATGCCACCTTAGTGACCTCCGTTGACCTTCAAAGACCTTCCTGTTACGCATCATTGGATAGCCGCTGTCTGAAAATAAGTACGAAACTATAACATCCAGTTAAAAAAAAAAAAAAAAAGAATCAAAGTTGATCTTCATAACTCTGACGCGACCCCACCTAGCAACAAAAAATTAACGCCATATTATGGCCCCCTTGTCTGATGCAACATTTGTCCCAGCTACTATCATATTTTTGGAGTAATTCTAGGTGACAATAGTTAGTGACTCACCCCGTATATCTGGCCAGAATATTGCACAGCCTCAGTTAATGACATACATGATACAGCATTAACACATAAACCCTCCGCCTTTTATCATTCTTGTGCTTAACCAACTAACGCGTAAAGTTCGACAGTGAAAAACACAAAATACCACTATCTTAGAAAATCATGGAAACATTTAAAAAGAGAAATTACGTCCTGCTTTTGTAATAAAAATTACTAATAAAATTTCATTTCCAAGAATATTGATTACGACGCTCTTAAGCTCCGATAGTTGTTGTTATACACTACTGGAAATTGAAATAAGAACACCGTGAATTCATTGTCCCAGGAAGGGGAAACTTTATTGACACATTCCTGGGGTCAGATACATCACATGATCACACTGACAGAACCACAGGCACATAGACACAGGCAACAGAGCATGCACAATGTCGGCACTAGTACAGTGTATATCCACCTTTCGCAGCAATGCAGGCTGCTATTCTCCCATGGAGACAATCGTAGAGATGCTGGATGTAGTCCTGTGGAACGGCTTGCCATGCCATTTCCACCTGGCGCCTCAGTTGGACCAGCGTTCGTGCTGGACGTGCAGACCGCGTGAGACGACGCTTCATCCAGTCCCAAACATGCTCAATGGGGGACAGATCCGGAGATCTTGCTGGCCAGGGTAGTTGACTTACACCTTCTAGAGCACGTTGGGTGGCACGGGATACATGCGGACGTGCATTGTCCTGCTGGAACAGCAAGTTCCCTTGCCGGTCTAGGAATGGTAGAACGATGGGTTCGATGACGGTTTGGATGTATCGTGCACTATTCCGTGTCCCCTCGACGATCACTAGAGGTGTACGGCCAGTGTAGGAGATCGCTCCCCACACCATGATGCCGGGTGTTGGCCCTGTGTGCCTCGGTCTTATGCAGTCCTGATTGTGGTGCTCACCTGCACGGCGCCAAACACGCATACGACCATCATTGGCACCAAGGCAGGAGCGACTCTCATCGCTGAAGACGACACGTCTCCATTCGTCCCTCCATACACGCCTGTCGCGACACCACTGGAGGCGGGCTGCACGATGTTGGGGCGTGAGCGGAAGACGGCCTAACGGTGTGCGGGACCGTAGCCCAGCTTCATGGAGACGGTTGCGAATAGTCCTCGCCGATACCCCAGGAGCAACAGTGTCCCTAATTTGCTGGGAAGTGGCGGTGCGGTCACCTACGGCACTGCGTAGGATCCTACGGTCTTGGCGTGCATCCGTGCGTCGCTGCGGTCTGGTCCCAGGTCGACGGGCACGTGCACCTTTCGCCGACCACTGGCGACAACATCGATGTACTGTGGAGACCTCACGCCCCACGTGTTGAGCAATTCGGCGGTACGTCCACCCGGCCTCCCGCATGCCCACTATACGCCCTCGCTCAAAGTCCGTCAACTGCACATACGGTTCACGTCCACGCTGTGGCGGCATGCTACCAGTGTTAAAGACTGCGATGGAGCTCCGTATGCCACGGCAAACTAGCTGACACTGACGGCGGCGGTGCACAAATGCTGCGCAGCTAGCGCCATTCGACGGCCAACACCGCGGTTCCTGGTGTGTCCGCTGTGCCGTGCGTGTGATCATTGCTTGTACAGCCCTCTCGCAGTATCCGGAGCAAGTATGGTGGGTCTGACACACCGGTGTCAATGTGTTCTTTTTTCCATTTCCAGGAGTGTATATGATGACTATTCGGAAAGTTAGATTCGATCGGTTGCTAATGGAAACCACAGTGAAAACCAAAATGTTTTATTTGCACCTGTTAACTACTCCTACCAGCTAATTTTCCACACAGTCACCGCTCCGACTAAGACATCTGTCGTAGCATTATGCCAACTTTCCAATATCCTCATCATAGAAGGTGTCCTTGTGATACAAGGTAGCCGCTTGTATTCTTTGCCAATTTTCTACCCCTTTCTGCAGGTTGTTGTCTGTGCTAAAATTTTCTCTTCGTAGCCAGCAGCGCATGAGAGCAGAGATGAAAATCGGAAATAAGCCCGGGCTGTATGGCGGGTTCAGACACTTCCCATCGGGCACGCTGCCGTACCGTTCTCATTGTCCCTGCAGTGTGTGGCTGAAAACTGTCATGAAGGGCGAATTGCGAGACAAGTTACGTTGGGTGGGCTGCATTAAATCAAGCGAAATCTCTCACCGGCACTCATACTTCGGGGAGGCACTATCTTCACGTGCAGGCAGCATCTTTACGTGCTCACTGTGAGAGCAGAACTGAACAGAGCGACGTGACTACAGGCATACTAGACGCACAACCCAACAGCTGTGCAAAGCTTCATCTGATTTTAGCTTCGGTTTCCATTCCGCAATAGATTGGATCTTACTTTCCGAATAGTAATTAATCTAATTTAAATAAAATTCTTTGGTGTGTGGCATCGTCATATACAATAAAACTCCTATTGTGTGGCTACTGTTGTAAACAGTCTTCATCAGGATCGCTACTTCTGCTTTGTGATTACCGGTTTACGTAATGATGAGGCAAATAATGTCACCATAGCAGAGATGAAAACCATTCTAGCAAATATATGAGCTACAAATGTGTAAATACTCTGTCATAAGCGATTTCGGCAGACAAGATCGCTAACAAAGTATTTTGTCGGATGACTGGTTTTGACATAGCTTCGCTATCATCATCGTATCCTACACTTTAAAATTTTTACAGCATGTTGTCCATCAGTGTTGCAAGTCGCTTTGCATTGCATATTCATATCGCACTATCAATATGAAGCCACTTACAACACTGACGGGCAACATGCTGTAAACAATTTTAAATCATCCCATCACGACAGCATAGTTCCATCGAGACCAGGAATCCAGACGACAATGCGTTGGACGTCCACTACTCAAAAAAGAACGTGGTGCTCGAAGGCTTGCTCCGTCTGTAAAGCATGATAAGTGGTGACCTGTGGCAGACCTGTCAACTGGTGCAGCCCACGTGTTTCGAAGCACGCCGTTCAGCGGACATTGTCGGACATGTGGCTCAGCAGCATACGACCCCTGCGCGTTAACCATTTTGACGTGCAACATTGTCAGTTACTTCTGCAGTAGGTACGGGATTATCGGGACTGGACCGTGAATCAATGCAAGGCGCCGCTAGTTGCGGTGAATCAAATTTCCCTGCTACAACAGCGTGACAGCCGTGTCCGAATATGCTGTATTCCTGGCGAACGGGCATCTGTGGCACCGGTGATAGTAATCTAAGTCACCATATTACCTGTGGACTGCATGAACACCACTGTGTAACTCCCGCTTCCCATCGAACTTGATGTCTTCCTTGACGGTGATGGCATCTTCCAGTAGGGTAACTGTCCTTTTCCCAAGGCCGGAGCAGTGCTACAGTCATGCGAAGATCATGACACTGAACTCAAGTTGCTTACCCCTAAAATCGTCGACTAAACACGTTTGGGGCGCTACGAAGCATGAATTGCATTGAATGACTCTTCGATCGTTTCTTCGTAGAATATTTTACGTATTATAAATGAAACATAGACAACAATTTTGTAAAATTCTACGATATTTATTATTTGTTACACGAACCAGTTTTCAGCTGTTATGCCATCATCAGGTACAAAGATAAGTATGTGAAGCACTCAAATTTTGTTGGATCAAACATTTTAAACTAGTGCGTGTATAGAGTATCTCCATTTACAGATATGAAAATATTAACATCAGAATTAGGAATAGAATAAAAGCGATTATTTCAGTGTAAACGGGATATACGATTAATTAACCAAGATAAATATGTGACAGATTAACTAATGGACTACAGACAAATTACCATAGTTCTACATAGAAGAAAACAATTAAACAGCAAACTTTGGTGACATATTCTAAGGATGCGGCTGTAAAAAATAATCTTTCATTTAATAGGTCCTAAATTAAAAATAGATAATATGTAATAGTGACATTAAGCAGATGAGTGAAACAGCTTCGGATAAACAAAGTGAAATTCTTTAACACAATGAGACAAATTATAGCAACTGGAATAAAGGAAATGAGGCATGTGAACAAGAGGAGTAATTTTCCACATGGATGGGATTATGAGTAGAATCTCCAGTTATAGGTGGCGAGTTATAGAATTAACTCTGGTCATTCAGTACTAAGCTTCGATTGAAGGACACGTGTTTCTCACTTTCCATTATATCGAGATAGTTCATCTTCCTTCCCCTATGGATGTGATGTAATGCTTCATGTTTCACCTTATTACTATGGCGTTCTACAGTCAGGTGATCTGCAAAAGTAGAGTCTCCTTTTCTAAGTTTCGAACTTCTGTGGTGTTCCTTTAAGGGGTTACATATTGACCTGCCTGTCTGACCTCTGGAATAGGTCACCAAAATTTATTATTCAGTTGCTTTATTCTATGTACAACCATTATAATTTGACTGTAGTCCACTAGTTAATATGTCATATAGTTATCTTAGTTAATTAGTCTGACATCGCATTTACACTGAAATAATCCCTCCTGTTTTATTCCTAATTCTAACATCAACACTTTTGTCTGTGGAAATGGAGATATTTGTGAATTCACTAGTTTAAATTCATTGATCCAACAAAATTTCACCTCATTATACACTTATGTTTGTACCTGACGATTGCATAATAGTCGAAAACCGGTTCGTATGACAAATAATAAATATTCTGGAACATTATACCAGTGTTGTGTGTTTCGAGAATTGCGCGCGCGCGTACGTGTTTGTGTGTGTGTGTGTGTGTGTGTGTGTGTGTGTGTGTGTGTGTGTGTGTGTGTGCGTGTGTGTTCAGCAAAGCTCTGGAACGCATGAAACACGATCAACCAGACATATGACTTAGTGGAAACAGACACTTACCACTCGTATAAGACTTACCTAGTACCTTGTGTCTAGAGGCGGAAAAATTATTTAAGCTAAGTGATTATAACACCTGTAACAATTTCACCCGGATATGGTATATATGTCACTTTCTATCTGGAAAAATATTCTGAAGGCCACAATTAAAAATAATCCAAATCCAACGAAATTACTATCGAATCTGTAATTTGCTTGGAAGATTGGGCACATTTAAAGAGGGAAAGAACGGTAGTGAAGTCAGTTCACACTTTGTTGTGTCCCATATTTGATTGGAGTACTTCTTCCATCTTCAGCAACTGCATTTCTATTTGTTGAAATAATCAGCAGAGAGATGCGTAAAAGACATTTTTATGGCACCTACTGCCGACTTCAGAAGGTTAAAGTTATCGCACTATTTGTGAGCGTCAAAATGTGTACATGGCATAGTTCTGTGGTCATGTAGATCATAGTGCTTGTACAAATATGCTATAAGGAAAGCAAACGACAAATGCAGACATTATGACAGAACTGGGGCTAATTAGCTAATCATTAGCAGATTAGGTCCAGTTCAGGTATGATGTCTGCACTTGAAAAAGCTCAGACTTGCCGGCGAGTCATCGTCATCTCGCTGAGATCGAATGTTCTGCCGGCCGACCGCTTGTTGCCAACACATTGCGACGCCGGAACTCGTCTTCGTCAGGTGTTCTTAGGGAGCACCTGATGAAGATGTAGCAGTATGGCGTCGAAGTATCATATTGAGAATACGCGGAAGACCGGAAGATCAGCCAATTTCAATGAGATATTTGCACTTGTTGTCTGGTTTCTAGCAGTCATCTTATTTTTGATGCTCACAAATAATGTGATATGTATATCCTGAGGAATGGTACTAGATGCCTGATACCGGTAAAGGAATGAAATTTCTTTTGTGCAACTGGGTGCCATACTTAATGGTTTTGACACTGTATTTTAGTTTTCATCTTGTGTGTAGTTCCTTAACTGGACTGGACTTTTATAACCAGAAGATTAAACGACTCACAAAGGGATGCTTTTGTATAAGACTACAAGTAAACAGTCCGCTCTCAACAGTGAGTATAGTCAGTAAGCTATTCCGCCAGTAGGAACATGACGCGGCATAACAACCTAGATTACGCGTTCAATCTGTCCTTTGCCAGTGGGTTTCCTCACTCATGGTCCGTATCGCCCCTGGATTGGTTCTATATTTTGTCTCTGCTTCGTTTGTATACTTTGGCAACAGGTGACATTCCTACTCAAGTATGCGGAATGTGCTTGCAATTTCCGTACAATATTCTGGAAACAGTCAAGTCCGAGTTTAGGCCAATTAAGAAATTTTAAGAAACCTGTTTCGTCAGACTAGTGTTCTCAGAAATCGCAGATCTGCGGTCAACAACGATGTTGTGCGTGACTCCGTTAATTTGCTCAGAATACGATTCATCGGAGTGGAGCCTGTTGGCGCCCACATTACAGTGCACAGTGGTGGGAGATTTCGTATTTGCATGCTCAGTAAATGAAAGCAGCAGATCACAGTCAACGAGTAATCAGTAATGGAGTGCCTTATGTGAGCGCCGGGTGATTAATAGTGTGTAAATAAGAACAGCACTAAGCATCAGATACCCTTTATCAGGACCAATAAGCGTTTCAAACATCATGTCACGTCAGACACATGAGGTGACTTATTTGGAGTTTTACTATTGGAAAAGAATTTGTGAAGCTTTTAAGGCGTTCATTGTCGATTCTCAAACAATTACATTACAAAAACAGAACGATGTACAATTAATAAAACGGAAGTACTGATTGAAGGTAAAAAAAAGAGAAAATGGAGTATGTCAAGCTATGTGAGCCTACAAGGAACGTTGTGAAAATTAAAACGAACAAAAATACCCAAACTGGCATGTAAACAGAAAACAATGGCTTAGAATGTGCACCATACGCGAACGAGCCAAGGGGTGTGCCTTTAAGGAAAGAAAATGCAACTGTCCTATTAACCAGTGAAATGTGGGATCAATTAAGAAATACTGGCTAAATATTTCAGACGGTACTGATTGTCGGCGTAAGAAACACGACGTTGCTCGCATGATGTGCAGTAAGTTGGAAGACGACACTGACAAATACTGCGGATTATTTTAAAAAGCTGAAGAGTGAAAGTCGCATTTGCACGCCTCTGTTGGCCTATGACCGAACCTGATGTCCTTTCATGACTCTCGTCATCGAATGGTGGTGAAATGCTGTAGAGTCGGTTACATTTCAAGTAACTTGCTTCTAAATTTATTTCATATTGTTATGTTTTCGTTTGTTTAATTTTTCATTTTAACTGGTTCTTAAGCAAGATTTCTTTACATATTTGGAACAGGTGAATAATTTATGAATGTTGTAGTTTAATGTTGCTAAGAAATTAAATACGGAACACTCTTTTCAAATTATAAATATAGCCGTAACGTAGTTTGCATTTGAATACAAATGATTCGCGAATTTATGTCCTGTTAGCCGGACACGATTGTTCAGGGCGCAAAGAGTCGCTTGGTTCGCCTATTGACGAGATGTCTATGAACAGGATAGTGCAAACATAATTTTGTCGTTTCGTCAATATCGATGGTAAAATAACTTAAAACCTGCAGTTGATCGTTTTTCAATTAGCTCTAACTCAGGCGCTGATCACTTTTCAGTTTTAGAGCCCCGCTGGAAAAACGTCAGAATTTGGTAATAGTTTCCGGGGACCACCGGAGCTAGTGTGTCACTGCAAATCGCTATACTAAATTACGGTGATATCCTACGGAATTATTTGCATGCAGTCAGCGTCATCTCTCGGGAAACGTAGGAGGAAAATTGCCTAATGAACTATCCCTCCTTCGGATTTCCTTTGGTGAATATTTGCAACATGATCTGCCACATAATTTCCAGTTTTTATCCTCCGCTCCTGTGGAGTACAGCTTTCACGAGGCCATTTGCAAAGTCAGCCGGACGTAAGACGTACGTCTAATGGCCGAGATCGGTGATGCCGCAATCCCGTTCCCTGAATACCTACCGCGCGGCCGGCAGTGTGACAGCTAAAACACAGCGCGGGCATTCCGTCCGATCTCCATCAGCGGTCGCGTAATTACCGACTGGTGGCATTTCCTGCGGATTAGCCGTCCCGTCTCCACGCGGGTGTTCCTCTGGAACAAAGTAGCCGTCTACTTAGACCGCAGCGATGACGCAGCCACCGGCTGTTCTCCCGCTTTTCGCCCGTTGCTAGTCGTGAATCACCGTCTCCAGGGAAGCCGCAGCTCCGCACCGCTGCGGGCATCCGGTTCCGACGTCAGAGACAATGATTCGAAATGGAGCGCGGAGGAGCAATGGAGGGGAGCTAGTATTTCCGGTCACTCGACAGACCACCTGCAATGGGAACTCAATTAGACTGACTGACGCCGCCCACCAGTCCCTGGGGCTTTGTATCGACTGCCCACGTCAACTACACTCTGTTCAAAATTACTTCGGCATCGACACTTCCGTTGGAGCACGTGAAGGCACGGAGCGGGGATGTCAGGAAGAGATGGTACATCTCACAACGAACGCAGGTATAAGATAATATTTTATTCACCTCACCCACACTCAGAAAGTATTCGTCGTGCTAAGATGGAACTGTCCTCGGTGTGTTTAGGAAACGCTGCACTACGTTTTCATCTTAGATTTATTTGCAGCAACAAATCTTTTAGATGATACAAGAAAGCTTACGAAAATGCATATCCCGATGACGTTGTAGCATTGGCGATAATCGAGAAATTTTTCTTTGTTGGAGATGCGCGGAAGTATCATTCAAGCACAGAATTCAAAACAAATCATCTTTTGCAAACTTTAGATCTGTCAGATATCTCGTCACTCGTGCGTGTAAATCGTGGTTTCATTGCGAGAGCCGGCCGTTGTGACCGAGCGGTTCTAGACGCTTCATTCTGGAACCGCGCGATCGCTACGGTCGCAGGTTCGAATCTTGCCTCGGGCATGGATGTATGTGATGTCATGAGGTTCGTTAGGATTATGTAGTTCTAAGTTCTAGGGGACTGATGATTTCAGATGTTAAGTCCCATACTGCTCAGAGCCATTTAGACCATGTTTTTCATTGCGAGAAACAAATCGCTTGGTACAAAATAAACCGGATTTCTGAGCACCTACACATGTCTTTATCTTCCGCCTCTATCAACAGCTTAGGACCAGAGACGATAGGGAAAAGAGCGTGTTGCGTTGAATTGTTAATATTGATGTGACGGTCTTGAAACAGACCTGGTTCTGTAAGAGTGACCAATAATTTTCTGAATGTTGTATGTTTGTTTCTGCGATAAGTGAGGTTGCTGACCTGCAAAGATCTTGGAGAAGAGTTACCTCGTCTGGTTGGAGTCACCAGTTCAAAGGTTGTGAAGGTCGTCGTTCTGTTCTTCATCAAACTATGAACTGTCGTTTCCGACCACGGAAATGTGTGGGAACCAATGCTCTATGGGAAGGGTTGGTTTCACTGGAGCCTTTTATACATCCTGTTGAGGCCTTTTCGTGTCGATTCCGAGCAACGGTGTCTCTGAAATGTTTACCTCGGCCCCACATAAGAGAACGTGTGATTTCAACGCTTGCTTTCGTAGCTCTCACCTCTACTGCAGAAGAGTCAAAAGAAAAGCTCAAATGGGGGCTAAAGGGTGGAAGTGTAAAGACATTGACATTTACTATACCCTGCCCCGTCTCCTCACCATTGTTTTCCATAATGTTCTTTACTTCGGCGACTGTGTGGAGAGTCGCAAGCGACTGGAAAAAAGCGCAGGTGACTCAAGCACATAAGAAAGGGAAAAGAAAGGACAGGTAAAGTTACAGACTTAACTTCTGTTTGCTGCAGAATCCTAGAACATATTCTCAGTTGAAGCATAACAGACTTTCTTGAGACTGAGAAGTATATGCCCACGAATCAGCATGATTTTAGAAACCCTCTCTCTGGCGAAACTCAACTTACCCTTTTCTCGCGTGATATACTGAGAACTGTAGACGAAGGGCAACATGAAGATTCCATATCTCTAAATTTACGGCATGCATTTGATATGGTGCCCCATTACAGGCGGTAAACGGGGATAGGAGCATATGGAATAAGTACACAGATATGTGAATGGCTGAAAGACATCTTAAGTAATATGTTGTCCCTTGACGGCGAATGCTCATCAGAGACAAGGCTATCGTCAGAAGTCCCACAGGGAAGTCTGATAGCCGGCCGCAGTGGCCGAGCGGTTCTAGGCGCTACAGTCTGGAACTACGCGACCGCTACGGTCGCAGGTTCGAATTTGCTCCTCACATGGCTGTGTCTGATGTCCTTAGGTTAGTTAGGTTTAAGTAGTTCTAGGCGACTGATAACCTCAGAAGTTAAGTTCCATAGTGCTCAGAGCCATTTGAAGTCTGATAGGACTGATGTTGTCTATAAATATAAATGATTTGGGGGACAGAGTGGGCAGCACTCTGTAGCAGTTTGCTGATGATGCCGTCGTGTATGGTGAGATGTCGAAGTTTACTGATTGTAGGAAGATACAAGACGACTTAGACAAATGAATGGTAGCTAGCCGTAAATGTGGATAAATGTAAGTTAATGCGGAAGAACAAACCTGTAAAGATCGGATGCAGTGTTACTAGTGTCTTGCTTGACAGTCAAGTAGTTTAAATATCTGGGCGTAACGTTGCAAAGCGATATGAAATGGATCGATCATGTGAGAACTGTGGTAGGAAGGGCGAATGGTCGACAGCAGTTTACTGGGAGCATTTTAGAAAAGAGTGTTTCACCTGTAAAGGAGGCCGCATATACTTATTTATTTATTTACTTATTTATTTATTTAACCTGGCAAGATTAGGGCCATCAGGCCCTCTCTTACATCTAACCAGGCATTCTACTTATTTTACAGTCATATGTTTTAGTAGGCATATACGACTTTGGTACGAGCTGTTCTCGAGTAATGCTCGAATGCTTGGGATCCGAAGCAGTCGGATTGAAGGAAGACATCGAAGCAACTCAGAGGTGAGCTGCTAGATTTGTTCCTGGTGTTCGAACAACAAGTAAGTATTATGGAGATGCCCCTGGAACTCAAATGGGAATCCATGGAAGGAAGGCGACGTTCTTTTCAAGAAAATCTATTGAGAAAATTTAGAGAAACGGCATTTGAAGCTGACAGCCGAACGTCTCTGCTGCCGCCAATATACATGTCGCCAATGTAAGGACCACGAATATAAGATACAAGAGATTATGGTTCATACAGACTCATATAGACAGTCGTTTTTCCCTCACTCTATTTGTGAATGTAACAGGAAAGGAAATCACAACTTGTGGATGGCGCAGTATCTACGTAGATGTTGATGTATTCCTTATTATATGGTGTACCCACGGTCCATAGTTATTGCTGTGCGCGAACCATACATTCACAGAAATGGCTTCCTCAAACTAAGGCCTGTGTTTCATACTAATAGAGGACGCATTTCGACCAGAACTATTGCATAATAAGGTAAAATGTATTACCACTGGTGCCTCTCTACTGAAGTGTTGCGATCCAGTTTCATTTTCTTTCTTTTTTCAACACACATGTCCACAAGTCTTATGGAGCCCAAAAGTAACTGGGACACAACTTCCCCTACAAACGTTTGACGTGTGGCTAAGAACAGACTCGATGATTAATATGAGTCTTTGGTGACATGGAAATGTTAACGCTGCTAAATAGCTTCAACGTCTTATTTAAACTGGCCTGGGGAGCATAAATTGTTACTTAATTGAAGACAGTGACAAGGTATGTTTGAAAAATGAATGCAGGCAACGTTATTTCAATACACCGTAAACGGACATGGCTACAAAGAAGATATGGCGCTGAAAGAAATTTCCCGCTCATCTGAAAGAAGAAGGATTAGGATTTGATAAAGCGCACTTTGTAGAGACCCTGACGAAAAGTGTTCATTTCTGTTAGAAGAACATCCATTGAAACTGTTATTTTATTGTGTTGAACAAAGCTGTAATTTATTAATTATTACTTCATACAGTGTTATAAACAATGAAAGTAACGACAAAATTATGTACTACATATGACATTTCACTGGACTTCCGGTTATCTGTTACTCTATGCTCTTCCAGAAATCCACATGGTGACTTTGTATCACTATGAATGCCTAATGACAACTGATAATTAGTGACAGACTAGCCATCGAACCCAGATTTCCAGTCACCTTGACGTTTAGCATAACTGAGCTGGCTGAAATTTTATTGCCACTCTTTCCACCTATGATGTGACAGCTCTATGTGGACGGGCTCTCCCACGGGGAGACATTTTTTTCAGTTGTCAATACACATTAATTATATTCTTTTCAGTTGTCAATACACATTAATTATAGTACATTTCCAGCATACCTGAATTGAATTGCTCTCACAGTTAAACATTTCGCGTCTCTGGATCTTCATTGAATTATTCTCCGTCGAACCGTTTATTTCGTTTGAATACGTTTAACTCTCTTCATTTATATCTGCGAAATGAATAAAAGGGCTTTATGCAGTATGTGAATGAAAGAATGGCTGTCACTAATAAAGCTGAACAATGCTCGAGCACGCCTCGGCTGAGTTCGGAACTCCTCAGATGTACTCGGTACAGCTCGACATTTCAATCAGCATTATGGTGCTTTATTCTTCAGTCGGTACGACTTTCTTCTATTCGACAGTATCGTGGTGGCAGAGCTGTTTATACCTTCGTGGTAAAAAAGAAGCTTGCACGTCCAGTGGCTGTTTCCACAAAAACTGGCAGCCCAGCGATCTATCGTCACAAGCCCTTAAAATGAGTGGGAATGATGGAAGAGAGAGATAAAAATTCTGTGTCTATTACTCAATGTGCAGTCGCAGAATCGATAGCTACAGCAATTTTGCTATAGAAAGACATTACAGTAGCTTGCAGAAAGAATTTAAAGATTTAGTTAACGATCGAACAGCAAAAAAATTACAATGATAGATGGGACCCATTGCTCTGTACATCAAGGAGCACATGTGCTAAATTTGCAAGGCATGGAGCACGTGACTCAATAGGTTACACGAATGGTACATTTCCTGGAGTCGCATACATTATTCCACTGTCAGTTGCCATAATTTTCTATGAAACTGAATGACGAGAATGGAAAACTGGTGTATTACTGAAAAGTAGATTTTTAAGTTAAAGGAACGGTTTTTCGATTTAAAACGCGCTATTATTGAATTCCTTAAGGACGTAGGATGTATGTATACACAGGAGTACTTATTCTCCAACTTTGCATCTCTGACCTTTTTTTATCATATACTTTTATTGTCTGACTTTTGTCATGATTGACAGTAGTGAATCTTTTTCAACACCTTACATCTGATGCCCTGGAAGTAACTCTCTTATGAACAAAATGGCGGCAAACATGGTGCATGTTCCATATGAGCCTCTTTTCATAGTCACTGAACATGCAAACACAACAATTCTTTGCATTATCACTAGTATGAAATAGCGCTTGACCTACTATTTTATAGTACTTGTGTAACCAGTGATCCTGTTGCAGCTGAAGTAACTGCTGAACCTTTGACTATCGATTATCTTGTTCTTATAATCCAGCCATACTATGGAATAAGTCCTATGGTATCTCCGATTCAATTGATCTTACATTAGCAAAACAGTAAAATATTCAGTTTGTTCTCGCACAGCTGTTTCCTGATTGAGCCCTACTTGCAATCACGATAGTGAATCGACAACTACACTCCTGGAAATTGAAATAAGAACACCGTGAATTCATTGTCCCAGGAAGGGGAAACCTTATTGACACATTCCTGGGGTTAGATACATCACATGATCACACTGACAGAACCACAGGCTCATAGACACAGGCAACAGAGCACGCACAATGTCGGCACTAGTACAGTGTATATCCACCTTTCGCAGCAATGCAGGTTGCTATTCTCCCATGGAGACTATCGTAGAGATGCTGGATGTAGTCCTGTGGAACGTCTTGCCATGCCATTTCCACCTGGCGCCTCAGTTGGACCAGCGTTCGTGCTGGACGTGCAGACCGCGTGAGACGACGCTTCATCCAGTCCCAAACATGCTCAATGGGGGACAGATCCGGAGATCTTGCTGGCCAGGGTAGTTGACTTACACCTTCTAGAGCACGTTGGGTGGCACGGGATACATGCGGACGTGCATTGTCCTGTTGGAACAGCAAGTTCCCTTGCCGGTCTAGGAATGGTAGAACGATGGGTTCGATGACGGTTTGGATGTACCGTGCACTATTCTGTGTAACCTCGACGATCACCAGAGGTGTACGGCCAGTGTAGGAGATCGCTCCCCACACCATGATGCCGGGTGTTGGCCCTGTGTGCCTCGGTCGTATGCAGTCGTGATTGTGGCGCTCACCTGCACGGCGCCAAATACGCATACGACCATCATTGGCACCAAGGCAGAAGCGACTCTCATCGCTGAAGACGACACGTCTCCATTCGTCCCTCCATTCACGCCTGTCGCGACACCACTGGAGGCGGGCTGCACGATGTTGGGGCGTGAGCGGAAGACGACCTAACGGTGTGCGGGACCGTAGCCCAGCTTCATGGAGACGGTTGCGAATGGTCCTCGACGATACCCCAGGAGCAACAGTGTCCCTAATTTGCTGGGAAGTGGCGGTGCGGTCCCCTACGGCACTGCGTAGGATCCTACGGTCTTGGCGTGCATCCGTGCGTCGCTGCGGTCCGGTCCCAGTGTTAAAGACTGCGATGGAGCTCCGTATGCCACGGCAAACTGACTGACACTGACGGCGGCGGTGCACAAATGCTGCGCAGCTAGCGCCATTCGACGGCCAACACCTCGGTTCCTGGTGTGTCCGCTGTGCCGTGCGTGTGATCATTGCTTGTACAGCCCTCTCGCAGTGTCCGGAGCAAGTATGGTGGGTCTGACACACCGGTGTCAATGTGTTCTTTTTTCCATTTCCAGGAGTGTACATTCTCATTTCCACTAACATACACAAACTTAAAACTATACACCTGTAAAGTCAATGTCCAACTTGCTAGTCTTGAATGTAACAACTTACAAATTTGCAAAAACGATACAGCTTGGTGATCACCATGTACAGACAAAAGTGATCTGCAAAGATAATAGTGATTCTTGAACGGGGTATTCGTTGTTACTAACTGAAACTTATTACAGAACTCAATAAGTCTTTTCCTCTCTCATTCCTTGTTCCAAGCCCATATTCTCCTGTAACCTTTTCTTCTGCTTCTTCCCCCAAAACTACAGTCCAGTCTCCAATGACTATTAGATTTTCGTCTCCCTCTACGTACTGTATTCCCCTCTCATTACCCTCATACACTTTCTTTACCTCTTCATCTTCTGCAACGTCCATATCGTCTAACGTTATCGGTGTTGGTTTGCTGTCGATTCTGATAAGAATACCCCTATCACTGAACTGTTCACAGTAACACACTCTCTGCCCTACCTTCCTATTCATAACGAATCCTATTTCTGATATACCATTGTCTGCTGCTGTTGTTATTACCCTATACTCATCTGAGCAGAAATCCTTGTCTTCTTTCCATTTCACTTCACTGACCCCTACTATATCTAGATTGAGACTTTGCATTCCCATTTGCAGATTTTCTAGTTTCCCTGCCACGTTCAAACTTCTGACATTCCACGTCCCGATTCGAAGAACGTTGCCCTTTCGTTGATTATTCAATCTTTTTCTCATGGTCACCTGCCACTTGGCAATCCCATCCGGAGGTCCGAATGGGGAACTATTCCGAAATCTTTTGTCAATGGAGAGACCATCATGACACTTTTCAATTAAAAGCCACATGTCCTGTGGATACTCGTTACGTGTCTTTAATGCAGTGGTTTCCATTGCCTTCTGCATCCTCATGCCGTTGGTCACTGCCGATTCTTACGCCTTTTAGGGGCAGTTTCCCTACCCCAGGACAACACAGTGCCCTGAACGTCTGTCCTCTCCTCCACCTTCTCTGACAAGGCTGTTGGCAGAATGATGGTGATTTCTTATACTGAAGTCTTCGGCCGCCAATGTTGATTCTGAGTCAGAATGCATACTGGAACAATAATCTATTCACCACCTGGGCTTCGAGCACTAGGCGAACTTCGCCATCTTGTTTCAGCACCATCAGGAGTGGGCTACAGGGGGTTGCTTGAGAGTTCGATCAAATCCTAGGAAATCATGCGATTAATTTCCTCTTATACTGCTGATTTCTGCTCCCAGGCTATGGGATAAAAGTTACGGCAGAAGGTTTGGTGTGGGAGGGCTTCTAGGTTTCATTTGTGTCCTTTTACGAGAGCTGGCGTGTCCTCAAAGACCTTGTAGCAATTATTAATTAAATTTATTAACTGACTCTTCGTATCTGTGGGAGATTCTCAGTGTCTTCTAATTTCTGACAGACTTGATCATTCATACGGCCTATCTTTTCCTTGTGTTCTAGTCCCTGGTAACACTTTTGGTTATTGTCAATAATCAACTTGATGCATTCCCCTCTGCAGTATCACTCATGTTTACTCTCCTTTCTCAACAGGTCTCGTTGAACATCGGCAACATCAAACTTACCTATAACTTTCCAGCAGAGAACTCAATCCTTGTGTCCTTCTCTCACATACTTTTCCATCATTCGACAAAATCGAAATTAATTTTATTAATTACTAAGAAAGGTAATTGAATCTCTATATTTCCTAGTTTTAGCATAAGCATCGTTTGTATCTTCACTACCTGCAACTGGTTGCCGACAACTCCAGCTATCCTACAGTTATTTGCAAGTAAAGAAGACGGCTCCATTCTTTGAGACAACCTTTCCGAGAGACTGCAGGAAATATACTGGAACACCAGTGTCCAGAATAGCAGTAAAAGAAAGTCCTTCAATATTTGCTTTTACCACTGAGATCGGTACTTTGGATACTCCCTGTCACATTTATTTGAATCAACACAGAGTTTCTCTTTTAGTTCTATACCATCATTATATCTAAAGCAATTCACCTACAGTATACAGCCCCTGAAGGGCTCTTTGTCCGCTCCTCTGGGGTACGACATCATCGAGCTTAGTTTAACGAGTGAGGCTCTGGTTGGGGAGCACGTTCGTCAGTTCCTTCCGTAATAATCAGTGGCTGCTTCCGCCACTCCTGATTTGATTATTGCTGTTTGAGAACCAGGTGGTTGGTCTTATGCCACTGTTGGTTCTGATTTTTCCTTATATAGCTACTTAAGAAACTTCTTCCGAACAGACCATAAAGGTCCAACGCTACCGACCAACTGGCGTGTCTTCCTCGGCCCCCAGGGTCACTGGATGCGGATCTGGAGGGGCATGTTGGCAGCACACCGCTCTAGTCTTTGGGTGAAATTGGTTCATCCCAATAACGGTATTTGTTCACATACTTCTCAAAGTATCTCCGCAAATTACTATTCATAATTAAAAACTTGTTTTTTTTTCAACCATTCCTGTAATCCACGTGATCAGTATTTTACGAGGAAGGCACATTCAAATACCTCATAAGTCTGGTACTGATGCAACACATCTGTCCCCCTTGAAAATATCCTGGAATACAGCTGATCTTTTGGGTCTCTGTCCACACGTGGGGTGAAACTCCACATCCTCTAACAGATGCAATGTGATTCACCGCCTTCTTCTCCGATGAGAACGGCTGAAAATAGTCTGTGCTTTAACATCTTCTCTTCCGTCAGCGTTGTCGTATTTAAATTAGTGGGTGAAAACACACCGCTGGCAGCCTCAGAACTGTTAGCATAAAATGTCTGATACCTCTGCAGGTTACTTCGATCTGTTATGGGACTTCAGGCCTGTAATATATTCTTGACATGCACCTCTGGTTTCGGATTCTTTATTGCCCCTCGGACCTTTCCCATTTTTCTAGAAAATTTGTTGATTGAGATATTAATTTCTTTCTTCCACGAAGTCTAAGCCAATCTACTCCTTAATTTGCTGTGATACATCCTTACATTCATCAGCGGAAGACAAGTTCTCGATCGCCTGCATGCTTTGCTGCAGGTGAGCAGAAACTTGACTTTCTTTCACTCAAGCCCACTCTTAGAGTTTATTCGAAAAAATTCTTCCTACTTTCATTAAATTTCTCAGAAATGAGTTCCTCATATCATGATGACATACTAGTAGTAGTCGCATTTAACTGATCTACAGCAGATTCCACAGTATGCTGATGCTTTCTCATGTCCTCAGTCTGCTGTGAGACCTTTGTCAGTTCGTCAAATAATTATTCCTGCGCTTGACACAGTTACGTTGTTTCATTAGACGTTTGTTCTCATCTTGTAGCTATATACGAAACGCCCACAATAATCGAATCTAATCTTGCTTAGTTACAATGTTCTCTTCCTTTGAGTGCATTTCAGATTCCTTAGTTTGAATATTAGCTACTTTTGCTCAAACAACAGTAACAGTTGTGTTTAAAAGTTTAAACTGCGTTAATATATCCGCTAATAGATCCATGACTGCCTGCGCCGAAGCTACCCCTTTACTACCTTCAGAAATGGACTGGTTATTTGCTTCCTGTTGACGTTGCATTCTACTGTGTTGTGAACGGGTTCTGACCCTAGCCAAATTCACTACTGGAACTTGAAAGTGCATACAGTAGTCTATGAGTTTTATGTATGTGACGTAACAATGCACTTCGTCATTAACTACTGCATTAAATCCTGTGAAACATACGATGTTCTTCCTAGTATGAGGAGATCTCATTCATAAGACTGGTACAGGAGAACTACAGTAGAGAAACTCTAGCTGGGCTTGCATATATGAAATACTGTTGTCTCATTAAATTCATCTGGCCAGTCTGCTTAGCTCTTACGATGACACACAGGCCCACAGGAAAGCACCCAACGAAGTTACATAACACACACTGCAGACATTCAATAATACACGAAAAATTCCCCTAAAATTGGGGTCCTGTCCTGTCACAATCGCCACCCTTAATGACTGTATATTTACTTACTACTCATAAATTAATAAAGTTTTAAATGTTTCTATTAGATGGACAGTGTAATACTACAAAGTCTGTGTCGCTTCTTGAATGCCTAGGAATCTATCATCATCAGGACAGATTTTACTAGCAGGTTTTGAAAGTGTCTCTACATTATTTGAATTTTCACAGTTGCTGTGATCGGGAAGAGAACTGTGCTGGAACCCTTGCAGCTCTTTTTCTGCCCTGTGCCGCTGATGCTGTTAGACTCCGTCGTTCTCTCAGCTTTGCTATAGAGCGACATGACTGCGGGATAGGCGCAGCAGTACGCTCCGATGATTCTCGAGTGCTGGCGTCCGTTTTGAGGATAGTTACTGATAAAATTCAAACAATTTCGATATAAGGAGACCTATTCCGATGCAAGTAGATTGCGCCAAGTCTCAAACTAGCATTCATTCATCAAGGGAGGCGACGGACTATGTGCATAGATGTGCACGCTTACACATTCCAGTAAAGTTAGTTGTGAATGAAAAAAGCTCACATTTTAACAACTTTTATTTCTTTAGTATTCTTTTAGCCTTTACTAACACTTAACTACATTTAGGGTGACGTTTATATGCCTTAGCGCTTGAAGAAACTTATATTTTTAAAAAATATCTCAGTCGCTACTCTTCGATAATACGAAATTTTGCATATACTTCTCCACGTCTGTTCTCGCTATGCAATGAAAAAAGAAGTTACAATCTCCATTCCACATCTTCTCCCCAGCCCCATATCGTCACAAAACACACCACATTGCAGAAAACTTATTTCTCGCAGTCGATATTCTCTGACAGTTGTAGTAGTACAGTGGTCTTTGCCCAATATGCTCATTCGTTTATCTACAGTTCAATGTGCAATGAAAAAAGAAGTTACAATCTCCATTCCACATCTTCTCCCCAGCCCCATAACGTCACAAAACACACCACATTGCAGAAAACTTATTTCTCGCAGTCGATATTCTCTGACAGTTGTAGTAGTACAGTGGTCTTTGCACAATATGCTCATTCGTTTATCTACAGTTCTCACTACATACATTTGATAAAACTGACAAGAATAATATTTCTTGACAGTTGCACATCTCATTGTCAACATACAGAGGTGTTATTACAGTACTCACTACCCTCTACAAGTCCTAGAAGTTTGTAAGGCGAATTTCCGGACATCTGTTCAGTGGATTCCTTAATCGGAAAACTGGTATACTAAATAGTCATTCTATAATTTATGGACAATAGACTTACTAGATTATTTCATCTGTTATGTCTACCGTAGAGGTAGGGTGAACGAAACTAGAAGGAAATATGTAGAAACACCTCGTTAAATCCTCCACTGTACGTCTTCCAGTGGATTTTGTTGCGCCAACCTATTCCATCACGTTACTTTCAGTTTTGTACGAATTGCTTGCCTTGTCTTTAACATTTGTCTTTCTAAATCTGTAATTTTCCTTGTGCATATATACCTTTTTCCTTTGCCTTGAGCACTTAGCTAAACAACTGCCCTACTTGCCAAGTCCATTTTACATTAGTTTTCTTGCAAGAAAATTTGTCGACGACAGACTTGTTGTGGCTCTCGAGTTATTGGGGGAACATAATCTTTATCACCTCTGGTAGCTCGATCATATGCAAAGTGTGCCACTGTAGTACCGTTTCTCTAGTGGAATTGCTTTGTGTATCTGATTGTGTAATTCTTTGTACAGTACCTCATCAGAATGATAGAACATTGATGGAAAGACTTGAGTTTTATTTTTTAAACGAATATGGTCATTTTTCCAGAGATCCCTTCAATGTTTTTAATGCTGCTATTGATTTCGTATTTGCAGCAAATTCTGCACTAAAATTTCTTTCTTGACCTGTTCCTCTGTAACAATTTATAACGCTGCTACATACTGTTTTAACTATACTAGTTCTTTTACACTCCAGTAGTCTCTCTTCTGGTCCCAGAAAGTAGCAGTTCATTATTATTTCTGTACAATAATTGTAGGAAATGTTGTTTTTGTGAGTAACGTGGTATTGTGTATGGCAAAGAGAAACGGGTACAGCATAATGAGCCCCTTTGTCTATAGTGGGTGATAAGAGGAAACAATTGTGTCGTTTCCCCTATCTTACTGGCTCATAAGTTTCTTGGGTGCATGTGTTCGATCAAGCAAGTGGCCTGAAGAAACGTGAATCATTCGAGATGAAGTCACTGACTTCAGGAGGAGACACGCAAAACGAGGCTTTAATAGAAATGCCCATAATTATTAGGATTTCAGTGATCTTTAATAAGCACTGACTTGTATCACAAAAATCTGGTTTGTCAGAAGACGCTTAGGGGAAGAAGTCATAACTTCGACAGTGCTCGCAAATCTCACCAAAGTCAAAGAGTAATCCCACAGCCAGTAAGAAAACTGTCACGGCGTAAACTTCTCTCGGTACTAAGAATGTTTCAAATTGAACTTGAGTTCAAATCATAACCGAAATCCTCGCAACGATTCAACAGAAGAAGTCTTCCAGTTCCAAACTATAAATGGCAGACACATGAAAATAATAAGTAACGTATTTATTATTTCAAAAGTAATCACCATAATTATTAATACATTTACTCAACAGTGAGACAAGACAAGCAGTGCCGTCAGGAAAATGTTTGTGGTTGCTTTCGGAGCCACAATTGTAGCCAGGCGTGCACCTATTCGTCTGAAGCAAATCAACAGCCACGTATGCTCTTCTTCAAAGTTCCGAAAATACAGGAATCGCATGAGGAGAGGTCGCAACCCTATGTTAAAGGACTTGGTGGCGAAGCTTCTGCAACGTAGAAGAATACAGGAATCGCAGCGTAGACAAAACAAATTTGGCAACTGGTTGATTGGTATTACCCTGCTGTAGAATGATGCCGTCCGTCAACACTGATGAGCCTTTGGACGTGGTGACGCCCTTCAAATTTTGCGAAGCGTCCACGCACCACTATTCGTTAACTGTGACGCCGTGTTTCAGAACATCAATGAACAGTTGTCCCTTACAGTCAAAGGAAAGGGAAAGCATGACTTTTGCGGAGCTGGCGTGGGTGTAGTTTTGACTACGCTGCTGAAGTTTCGCTGGGAAGCCCTTACACATTCTGCATTTGGTCCTGATTTCTCCCCATGCGATTTCCACGTTTCTGGGTCCCTGGAGGAGGACTTCCGTGGCTGTCTATTTTCTTCAAATGAAGAGGTGCACTCCTGGCCACAAACGTGGTTCTGTAGGCTACGGCAAACATTTTTCCCTGAAGGTTAGATGTATTCGTATTAACGGTAAATGCAATTGCTTTTGAAATAGTTAACAGTTTAGCTATTTTTTCCCACCTGTCTCGTTTGCATTTGCCTACCCCTTATGCTAATGACTTCCAACAACATTCAAGATAAGCGGCTCTCTATTTTCTGTTAACGAATACACCAGTGAGCTACCTAAAGTCACTAACTACACTTCCGTTTTAGTATAAAATCCAAAAAAAAAAAATAGTTTGTGGCCAAATACAACATATAACTGTATTCCGAATGATATTTTCACTCTGCAGCGGAGTGTGCGCTGATATGAAACTTCCTGTCAGGTTAAAACTGCGTGCCGGACCGAGACTCTGAAAAGGAACTAAAAAATGTTGTAATTTAATCTCAAAGATACAAGAAGAAAATTTGTTCTAGTGTCATACCAGAGGAATACTCTAAAAAACTTTTTTTATCATTGAGAGACAAAGGACTAATATCGAGATTCTTTTATTACTTCTTGCCTTTTTGTTCAGATGTGCTGGCGTAAAGCCGTACTCTATAGTTTCATGTCTATGTGTGTGTTAAAGGGAGGTGTTAAATGATGAAAAATGTGTTTTATAATTTCTGCCAAGATCAAGCCTAAATCTCATTCCATTGGAGTATAAATTATTCTGTTAATTCGAGAAGGCGAATTTTAAATGGAGGCGACGAATTTTACGACGGCTCTGCTCAACAATAGAGATACGTGATTGTGCTCACTACTTTCCTTTTCGATGTGTTTTTGCCGAGACATTCAGAACCTGCAATCTTCCTTTTCGTATAAAAATAGGAGTCCGATTGAAAAAGAAATATTCTTAAATTTAAATAATTGCAATTCTTTTACCCAGGCCACGGGGAATAATAGAGAGTACGTGCCTCTACCATAATTGTACGTTCGCTATCTCCGAGTGTGTTACGACGTAATTACTTTACACAAAATAATTTAAGATAGATCTTTCTCATCAGATCGCAACCAGTCGTACGCGAATGTACATACCCTCCGAATGTGTCTAGTCACTCGTGAGCATTGTTCTGAAGCTTTTCTGTTAATATTCTGTGGGTTGCATCTCCGCAATTAATTTTTGTTTATGCCGCAAATCGCACTTCAAGCGAAGTATTTATTATGCAAGTTTCAGGCTCCATTTAATGTCAAAAAATTCCGAAGTACGGCCGACTAAGCAAACCGCTACAATAATTTCATATCTCTACAACTACAATAACAAAAAACAATAACAAAGAGGGGGTACGTTAGAACTCGAACTCGGGACCTTTGTCTTTTGCGGCCAAGTGCTCTACCAACTCAGCTACCCAAACCCAAGTCAGCCCCACTCCTCACAACTTTACTTCTGCCAATACCTCGTCTCCTACGTTCCGAACTTTACAGATGCTCTCGTGCAAACCTTGCAGAACTAGCAGTCCTGAAAGAAAGGATATTGCGGAAACATGGCTTAGCCACAGCCTGGGAGATGTTTCCAATATGCAGCGGAGTGTGCGCTGATATGAAACTTCCTGGCAGACTAAAACTGTGTAACGTAGGAGACGAGGTAATGGCAAAAGTGAAGCTGCGAGGAAATGCTCTGAATCGTACTTGAGTAGCTCAGTTGGTAAAGCACTTGGATGCGAAATGCAAAGGTCCCGATTTCGAGTCTCGGTCCGGCACACCGTTTTAATCTGCCAGGAAGTTTCATATAACTGTATTTTCTATTTTTATTTGAGGAAGTAAGTAAATCTTTTACCTTAGCGATTGCGTGCTCTTTGTCACCTGTTGCTTTACTCGGGCGTTGGCAATCCGCTGTTGGTGTCCAGTTGCCGTTTTCAAGACTGTCGGCTCTGTCTACTGATACATATCGTGCTTTCTACAATCACAACGATTGAACATACAATTTATCCCATTACTGATCATGTCTGTACTATCAGTTGTCTCTTCATCAGACATCATCTCCCGGCCATTTGGTCACGGTGTTGGCTTACAAAGCGAATTACCATGGTCGCCATAATCGTACCCCTACACAATGAGCCGTAATGCGTCGACTGCACACCGACCAGAGCAGCGCCGCGAAACGGCATCAAGACGGCGCTGACCCGCGCGTCAATGGAAAGATCGGGCAGCACCACACCTCCAGGAAGACAGGCTTCAGCACCCCCTGTCAACGCTGAATTAACCAACCGCCCATCGCCGGTCTGGCCCAGTTAGGTCACAGACTTTGAGAGCACTGGTGTGGAGTAATAGGGAGACGATACTTAGCCTGCCTTTTATGAGTAATAATAGTGGACAAATGTAACTGCATGTAAGGGCCACAAGAATTTAAGTTTCTCATCTTTTTAGAAATAAAGGGATCAGTTAAAGTACAGATCATTTAGCATTCCTGCCACAAGCCACCACAACTTCTTCTCCTCCTTGTTTGTGTCGATACTAGCTCCCACAGTAGGTATCACAACGTATTATATTGTCACGGATTCAAATGTTTTGAGAAAGCTTTCGACTCAGTTTTAAGCATTAAGGAACAAGGCACTGATTCGACATATGTTAGCATACCAAAGCATATACACTGAGGTGACGAAAATCGTGGGATAGCAATGTGCACATATACAACACTCCGTCACCAGGCCACAAGTGGTCCATCTGGACCATCCGACCGCCGTGTCATCCTTAGCTAAGAATGCGGATAGCAGGTTTGGGGGGTCATCACTCCATTCTCCCGATTGTTATGATCGTTTTCTTTGACGTGAGTGGCTACTATTCGGTCGATTAGCTCCTCAATTGGCATCACGAGGCTGAGTGCACCCCGAACATTGGCAACAGTGCATGGCGGCCTGGATGGTCACCCATCCAAGCGCCGACCACTCCCGACAGCGCTTAACTTCGGTGACGGGAACCGGTGCATCCACTGCGGCAAGGCATATATACACCCTGTATCTAAATTAATCGCGTAAACGCTTACAGTTGAAAGTACACCATACTAGAAGCAAAAAAGTCTCAGTGAACATAGGGTCGAAAATACACACCTTAAGATCTATGAGCAATTTTTCATCTTCGAAAGCGTGAAGCAAATCTCTTCTACTGAGAGCTCTTTCCTTTCGATATTTTGGGAAATGGTATTGTGGACCAAAACAAGAAAAACCTGTCCAGTAAAAATGTGCTTCAAAATGCATACCTTAACAGCTATGAACACGTGTTCATCTTCGCTACATGGAAACACAACTCTTCTAATCGACAATTGTTCATAGCTTTTAGGTCATGCATTTTAGAGCAAATGTTTACTGGACCTTTTTTTCTTGTTTTGGTCGATACTACTACTTGCCAAAATGTGGAAAGCAAAGAGTTTGTAGCAGAAGAGATTTGCTTCACAATATCGAAGATGAAAAACTGCTTGTAGTTCTTAAGGTATGCCTTTTCAACCCAATCTTTACTGAGACTTTTTTGCTTCTAGTATCGCTTACTCTGAACTTCGTGCGTTTACGCCATTAAGTATGATACACCCTGTATAGATGGCGGTAGTATTGCGTAAATAAGTTATAAAAAGGGCAGTGCATTGACGGAGCTGTACCTAGGTGATTCATGTGAAAAAGTCTCAGAAGTGATAATCGCCGCAAGGAGGGAATTAACGGACTTTCAACACTGAATGGCAGTTGGAGCTAGACTCACGTGGCATTATATTTCGGAAATCGTTAGGGAATCTAATATTTCGAGATCCACAGTGACAAGAGTGTACCGAGAATATCAAATGTCAGGCATTACCTCACACTAAGAACAACCCAGTGGTAGAAGACCTTCACTTCATTACTGAGAGCAGCAACATTTGCGTAGAGTTTTCAGTGCTAACAGCTAATCAAATCTGCGAGAAATAATCGCAGAATTCAATGTGGGACAGACGACGAACTTATCCGTTAGGCAGAATTTGTCCTTACTAGGCTATGGCAGCAGACAACCGAGGCGACTGCCTTTGGTAGCAGTAGCGTCTCTCCTGGACTCGTGATCATATTGGCTGGACCCTAGATGACTGACAAACCGTTTACTGTGTAAGTAGGCTGTTTAGGTTTGGTTATTGGTAACGCCACATAGCGGTCTGTATGAAGATCACTGGCTGTGCTGTGTGCAGTCTGTGGCTGGTTGGCATTGTTGTAATACTCGCCATTATAGTGTTGGGCAGCTGGATGTTAACAGCGCGTAGCGTTGCGCAGTTGGAGGTGAGCCACCAGTAGTGGTGGACGTGGGGAGAGAGATGGCGGAGTTTTGAAATTTGTAAGAATGGATGTCGTGATATATATGACTATTAAGGTAAATACATGGTTTGTTCTCTATTAAAATCTTTCATTCGCTATGCCTATCAGTAGTTAGTGACTTCCGTAGTTTGAATCTTTTATTTAGCTAGCAGTAGTGGCGCTCGCTGTATTGCAGTAGTTCGAGTAACCAAGATTTTTGGTGAGGTAAGTGATTTGTGAAAGGTATAGGTTAATGTTAGTCAGGGCCATTCTTTTGTAGGGATTATTCAAAGTCAGATTGCGTTGCGCTAAAAATATTGTGTGTCAGTTTAAGCACAATCATGTACAATTTTTCTAAGAGAACGTTTCATATGTCGGTACTTAGCCGAGGATACCTCACTGGAATCTTCTGATTTTTTCTTGTAGTTTGTGTAGTTAGTGTAGCCTTTGTTTATTGCTAGAGCGTAATTGTAGAGAGAATTTCCTCTGTAGTTGTAGTTTTTCATTGTTGTACAGTAAAACAATTGTGGCATGCATGTAGGTTTGCACCAAGTATTTGGCATCTGCGCTTGCAATTAACTAGATATTATTTTCAGTGCTACGTTAATGTGTTCTCTTATTTTTGCTCTTCTAATTGTAGTTTTCTGTGTTATCGTATGAAATATCGTGACAATAATGGCGTGTGAAAAACGTAATACTAGGCTCCAAAGTAAACTGAGAAATGACAGTGAAGACGAAATCAGTGTGTTAGTGCCACCATGTAATTAATTAACTAATGGTAAAAGTAGTAATTTGGTAATTGTACATACGGAAATGGAGCGGGCTGCAAATAATGGTGTAGGCAGTGAAACAATTAGTGAACAGGGAAGCATTATCGATCGATCGGTCGGCAACAGCTCGCCTCAGGATTCCGAAATGACAGAAGGCAATCTTGCAACAATCTTGCAAATACTGTAGATTCTGGTTTTGCGTCCTCACTGTTTTCTCAAATAAGTGAAGACACATTTTCTGTTTTTCAAACTGCGAATATTGCCGGTTCAAATGCATTGCCGAATAGCACTGAGGAACATGTTTCAGACACCAGTGCGTTGTTATTACAATGAATGCAACAAACGGAACAAAAGCTTTAAAAGTTAGACACAATGGAACAAAATCTTCAAAAGTTAGACACAACGCTTGAACAAAATCAGAAACAAATGGGACAAAATCTTCAAAAGTTGGACACAATGGAACAAAAGCTTCAAAAGTTAGACTCAGTGGAACATACGCTTGAACAAACACGTGAAGATTTAACTACTGAATTGCATAAAATCGAATGGAAATGTCAAAGTCTGTAATGACGTAAAAACACAAAATTTGTGAGCATTTTCAACCTATTTTTTCGCGGCATGAAAATGCATTACAGAATCACGAAATCAGCCATAAAAGAAATGTAAACTATTGTTCATGAAAATCATGAGACCTTACAAGCCAAAATTGACTCAGTTGCATCTACCGATTCGGTTACGCAAATTGCAAAAACTCAGAAAAACTTAAAGGGCACAGTAGATACGATTTAAACACAAATGGGAACACTGAAATTTGGTTCAGAAAAACACACTGAGGAAATAAGTACACTATCGGAGAAAGTAGCGAACTTTCGGATCAGTTCATTAACTTATCTGCAAAGGTAGATGATGATCTAAATGACACAGAAGAGTGCGAACTAATTAGGAAATTCAAACAAAATCAGAATCAAATTAATACGCAACACCAAAGAGAAATCCGGGAAGTACAAGATCAGCTGACACAGGTAATACAAGAATTATGTATTTCAGAGGACACTCGCGCTCCAACACGGGAAGAGGGACTTAGAAATACGGAAAAGCCACAAAATAATAACACAGGGCATTACGGAAATTATGAAAGAAATTGGGAAGGTGCACCGAATTTTGAGATGGAACCGCCGACACGACGTAACAATGACCGATATGCTACATGCAGCCACGATGATTTTGACTATAAGCTGTTCATTACTACACGTAAATTCAAAACATTTAAGAATTCTGGCAACAACATTCATCCACAAGCGTGGCTCCATCAATTCTCTCATTGTTTTCCTCCTAACTGGTCACTGGAGCACAGATTAGAATTTGTGTGTGGCTACCTAGAGAATGAACCAGCTGTAAGAATGCGTTCGGTCATTCAGGATTGTCACAGTGAAGGAGAATTTTATCATGCCTTCCTCTCAGCATATTGGTCTCAAGCTACACAAGACCGAGTAAAACATAGCATCATAATGATGAAACGTTTCGAACAATCTGAATCTTCCAGTCTTGTCAAATATTTCGAAGACATGTTACATAAGAATCAGTATCTTTCAAACCCATATCTTTGCTTAATCAAATTACCTGAATATTTACGACATATTATTTTGGCAGGGCGTTGCAAAGACGACATTGAAGCTTTTCAGGGACTCTTACAAGAATTAGAAATTGACACAGACAGTAGCGGGATGCGAAAACAGGAAAACAATCACTACAGTTCACATCCGTCACAATTCCGTGACGACAGAAACAATAACTGGACACGACAAGTCTATTCTTACAACGCAAATCGTGACCCAAAACAGATACCACCCATATGACAACCACTGGCGGAGTAGTAATAGTTACAGAGATAGATCGCATTTCCGTAGTAATGAATATTACACAGACAATCATAGAAACAGACAATATGGCAACCAGATCTATTATTATCACGGGAGAGAGAATAATTTCAGACGCAAGGGTGCACCGCGCAGTGATAATTCAGGGAGAAATTCTCCACCACTTATTTGACAAGAAAGAAACTACAGGAACTACCGACATGACAGATGATTTAATGATAACGACAAACCGGAATTTGATCAGAACTGGCGGGATTCAAACAGAGCTGGGCCCTCTCGACAAGGTGAATTTGTAGAAGTTAAGTCTCCTAATCCCAATAACGACGCGCGCCAACAAAGAGACAGAGATTGACCCACACCGCAGGCAGCCACGTGCGCTGGCTGGCTCGGCGAAAAGTAACATAGACGCTGACCTTGAGAAAAATTCCAGTATTCTTTAGCGACGTATACCGCATGATAATTGCTTTCAAGTTCAAACTCTGAGTACTATGAAGAGTAAAGGATTGCACCACATTTCACATGTAAAACCGTTTATTGAAAGATAATCTGCTTTTTAACTTTGTGTTTGCCATATAACTTTTCACTTTAAATTACTAGTATGTTTTGTCAGACATAGAATCTGTTAACATGCAACAATGTTTGAAGTTAAATATCCAGTCAAGAACCAAGAGAACTCGTTTAAACAGAAATTACGAATGCATTGTTATAGTGAACAGACGACACAGTGTTGTTATTTGTACATTCTTGCTTGTTAGTTGCACGATTACGTAACGACTATAAGGCTTACATACTTAGAACATATACTGTTAATGAGATTTTAATGCAACATTTTGGTTTAGTTGAAAAGACATTCTTTATTTGAAGTACTTTCTGTTAGATTAAAGATGATTTAGCATTTGGTTTCTTTGATAGCTACACTATTACATCACGACGCTACTAATGTGTGACACAATTTACATTGTGCTTTTGCGGTGTATCTGTTTTAAATCTGCACAGTTTTTCTGAATTCTTCTGGAAAGGAAAACATGTTTTAGTAGTAACTTTGTGGTATAGCACAACAATACGTTACAGTACAGTACTTACTCCATCGCGGCAATAAGCGTGGTAACTACGATATCTATACGCAAAGCATTTCACTTTTGTTTATCATGAGGTAAGTACATTGACTTCTGCAGAACTTAGCTTTCGGAGGACGATAACTACGACACTTCCACAGAGATTATCTTACAACAAGACGCACAGTTTAGCGCTACAGTACACGTATTTGAGTGATTAATTTTGTACTTAAAAGATTTATTTTTAAAGATATTTGAAGTACAATGATACAAAGGTTTTCCGTGATACATTTCATTCCGTTGCTGTAATCTGTAACACCTGAGGATATAATTACATTAATCCTGAGGGGGGTACACACTTTCTTTGTGTACCATGTGTATGGCAAGCACAAGGAGCCCTAGCTAATATGGTATTTCCTTATACAACTTTACACAATGGTACCATATTTCTCTAACACAAAATTACACAGGTATCTGATCATTTAACTGAGAGACAAACATTTTTTTTTTACTACATCAGTAACACATGTTTGCGCAATTACACTATTTGATAATTTCATATTTATGAAATTGTATTTTGTCTGTACTTTGTGAACTGTTCATATTTTTTCGGAACCATTGTGATACTATGAGAGCTTTGAAAGATGTATTTGGTATGAGATCATGATTTTTAAAGTACGTTTGAGGTAGATGACACTTTTGACATGAGCAGATAATTTTTTTTTTAGGTTTTGAAATTATTGGAGGAAGCTACGACGATTTTGAGAGTTGACTGAGGTGTTATGATATTATTACGATGACTATGTGTATTATGCTGTTGCGGTATGTTTATGATCAATAAGCTGATGCTATATGAGTTATTTGATTATGCTACGTATATGTTCTGATGAAATATTGAAGAAGTGTCGACGAATAAGGTAAGGAATAATGAGTAGTGCTTAGGGACTCTGGTTTGTGAAGAAGGTTGTTGGAAACCAAGAATCGTACTTTAAGAGTTATGAAATGTATGTAAATGCGTGAATGTATTACAATGCCAACCAGCCACTGACTGCAAACAGCACAGCCACTGATTTTTCATACAGAGCGCTATGTGGTGTTACCAATAACAAAACCTAGACAGCCTACTTACATACTGTAATGACCAACCTTCCAATATTCTTCAAAACTTCGACGGACTCTGCTGTGGGTTTGCTCTGTTGTGACCCATTACCTATCAGCATTTCTTTCCATTGGAAGGACAACACTACTTCTTCAAGACTGCATGGAAATCCACTACTTTCGTGTGCATTTTCTTTTACTGCTCAGACATTGAGAAAAACACTGATATTTTACTGTGATGTACGATCAGGACTGTCTTTATGGACTGTGAGAAAATTTTAGCTTTTAACCAACATTGAATCAATACGTTTGTGCATTTGATATCTTTGTTATTGTAATTACGAAAAATTTTATCAAATCATTATTGGCCACTGCCCAAAACAATTTGTAAAATTTTTTGTGGGGAGCATGGGGGCTATGTAAGTAGGCTGTTTAGGTTTTGTTATTGGTAACGCCACATAGCGCTCTGTATGAAGATCACTGGCTGTGCTGTGTGCAGTCATTGGATGGTTGGCATTGTTGTAATACTCGCCATTGTAGTGTTTGGCACCTGGATGCTAACAGCGCGTAGCGTTGCGCAGTTGGAGGTGAGCCGCCAGCAGTGGTGGACGTGGGGAGAGAGATGGCGGAGTTTTTAAATTTGTAAGAATGGATGTCATGAACTGATATATATATTATGACTATTAAGGTAAATACACTGTTTGTTCTCTATTAAAATCTTTCATTCGCTAACTATGCCTATCAGTAGTTAGTGACTTCTGTAGTTTGAATCATTTATTTAGCAGGCAGTAGTGGCGCTCGCTGTATTGCAGTAGTTCGAGTAACCAAGATTTTTGGTGAGGTAAGTGATTCGTGAAAGGTATAGGTTAATGTTAGTCAGGGCCATTCTTTTGTAGGGATTATTGAAAGTCAGATTGCGTTGCGCAAAAAATATTGTGTGTCAGTTTAAGCACAATCATGTACAATTTTTCTAAGGGGAAGTTTCAACTGTTACATGAGTCTCGATTTCAATCTGTAAGAGCTGACAGTAGTGTTCGAGAGCGGCGCAAATCCCAGGAAGCTTGGGATCCAAGTCTTCAACAAGGCACTGTGCGAGCTGACTCTATAATGGTATGGGATGTGTTTACATGGAATGGTCTGGGTCCTCTGGTATAACTGAACCGACCATTGACTGGAAATGGTTATATTCAGCTACTTGGAGAGCATTTTCAGCCATTCATGGACTTCATATTCCCAGACAACTATGGAATTTTTATGGATGACAATGAGCCTTGTAACCGGGCCACAGTTGTTCGCAATTGGTATGAAGAGCATTCAGGATAGTTCGAGCGAATGATTAGGTCACGTGTATGACATGCATCCCATCTAAAATTTATGCCTCATAACCAAGAGGTCAGTTCACGCGAATTCTGCACTAGCAACGCTATTGAGTTATAGACCGCTATGGAGGCAGCGTGGCTCAATATTTCTGCAGATGATTTCCTACGTGTTGAGTCCTTGCCACGCCGAGTTGCTACACTATGCCAAACAAAGGGTGGTCCGACACGATAGTAGAAGACATTACAACCGAGTTAGAAAACTGTTGCGGAAGCAAAGGGAACTTCACAGCAAACATAAACATAGCCAAAGCCTTGCAGACAAACAAAAATTATGCGAAGCGAAATGTAGTGTGAGGAGGGCTATGCGAGAGGCTTTCAATGAATTCGAAAGTAAAGTTCTATGTACTGACTTTGCAGAAAATCCTAAGAAATTTTGGTCCTCTGTCAAAGCGGTAGGTGGATCAAAACAAAATGTCCAGACACTCTGTGACCAAAATGGTACTGAAACAGAGGATGACAGACTAAAGGCCGAAATACTAAATGTCTTCTTCCAAAGCTGTTTTACAGAGGAAGACTGCACTGTGCTTCCTTCTCTCGATTGTCGCACAGTTGACAAAATGGTAGATATCGAAGTAGACGACAGAGGGATAGAGAAACAATTAAAATCGCTCAAAAGAGGAAAGACCGCTGGTCCTGATGGGATACCAATTCGATTTTACACAGAGTACGCGAAGGAACTTGCCTCCCTTCTTGCAGCGGTGTACCGTAGGTCTCTAGAAGAGCGAAGCGTTCCAAAGGATTGGAAAAGGGCACAGGTCATCCCCGTTTTCAAGAAGGGACGTCGAACACATGTGCAGAACTATAGACCTATATCTCTAACGTCGATCAGTTGTAGAATTTTGGAACACGTATTATGTTCGAGTATAATGTCTTTTCTGGAAACTAGAAATCTACTCTGTAGGAATCTGCAGGGGTTTCGAAAAAGACGGTCGTGTGAAACCCAGCTCGCGCTATTCGTCCACGAGACTCAGAGGGCCATAGACACGGGTTCACAGGTAGATGCCGTGTTTCTTGACTTCCGCAAGGCGTTTGACACAGTTCCCCACAGTCGTTTAATGAACAAAGTAAGAGCATACGGACTATCAGATCAATTGTGTGATTGGATTGAGGAGTTCCTAGATAACTGAACGCAGCATGTCATTCTCAATGGAGAGAAGTCTTCCGAAGTAAGAGTGATTCAGGTGTGCCGCAGGGGAGTGTCATAGGACCGTTGCTATTCACAATATACATAAATGACCTGGTGGATGACATCGGAAGTTCACTGAGGCTTTTTGCAGATGATGCTGTGGTGTATCGAGAGGTTGCAACAATGGAAAATTGTACTGAAATGCAGGAGGATCTGCAGCGAATTGACGCATGGTGCAGGGAATGGCAATTGAATCTCAATGTAGACAAGTGTAATGTGATGCGAATACATAGAAAGGTAGGTCCCTTATCATTTAGCTACAAAATAGCAGGTCAGCAACCGGAAGCAGTTAATTCCATAAATTATCTGGGAGTACGCATTAGGAGTGATTTAAAATGGAATGATCATATAAAGTTGATCGTCGGTAAAGCAGATGCCAGACTGAGATTCATTGGAAGAATCCTAAGGAAATGCAATCCGACAACAAAGGAAGTAGGTTACAGTACGTTTGTTCGCCCAATGCTTTAATACTGCTCAGCAGTGTGGGATCCGCACCAGGTAGGGTTGATAGAAGAGATAGAGAAGATCCAACGGAGAGCAGCGCGCTTCGTTACAGGATCATTTAGAAATTGCGAAAGCGTTACGGAGATGATAGATAAACTCCAGTGGAAGACTCTGCAGGAGAGACGCTCAGTAGCTCGGTACGGGCTTTTGTTAAAGTTTCGAGAACATACCTTCACCGAAGAGTCAAGCAGTATATTGCTCCCTCCTACGTATATCTCGCGAAGAGACCATGAGGATAAAATCAGAGAGATTAGAGCCCACACAGAAGCGTACCGACAATCCTTCTTTCCACGTACAATACGAGACTGGAATAGAAGGGAGAACCGATAGAGGTACTCATTGTACCCTCCGCGACACACCGTCAGGTGGCTTGCGGAGTAGGGATGTAGATGTAGATAGATGTAGACATTTAACATCTCAGTGTATGTTAATGTTGCATGTACCATTAGACTTCATCAAGCTGTTAAGAATATCAGACTCTTATGAGAAGTCCACCAAGGAAATATTTTATATTATTAAAATTATTCTCGGGAGCCTTGAATCTGCTTAAAATAGTGGAAGGGAAAAGGAACATCGTTGCTTTGCTGATGATGTAATACTGGTTGTTGCTACTGCCGACGAACTTGGAGAATTAATTAAAGATGTAATTAGAGAAAGTTGCAAAGTATACATTAAAACCAACAATAATAATTGAAATAATAAACAATGACAACACAAAAATAAAAATGAAAATAACGACAATCAAGTCGTGGATCAAATGGATGTAAATACAGGGAGGTCCATTGATAGGTCTCACGAAACAAGCGTCAAACAAAAGAAAACTACAAAGAAAAAATCTCGTCTATCTTGAGGGGGGAAACCACATGGCGCTACGGTTCGCCCGCTAGATGGCGCTGTCATAGGTCAAACGCATATCAACTGCGTTTTTTAAAATAGGAACCCACATTTTGTATTACATATTCGAGTAGTACGTAAAGAAATATGAATGTTTTAGTCGGACAACTTTTTTCGCTTTGTGACAGATGGCGCTGTAATAGTCGCAAACGTAAAAGTAGGTGGTATCACAAAAAATTCCGCCAGTGCGGACAGTATTTGCTTCGTTATACATTACCCGTGTTAAAATGGACCGTTTACCATTTGCGGAAATGGTCGATATCGTGATGATGTATAGCTATTGTGATCAAAATGCCCAACGGCCGTGTACTATGTATGCTGCTCGGTATCCTGGACGACATCATCCAAGTGTCCGGACCGTTCGCCGGATAGTTACGTTATTTAAGGAAACAGGAAGTGTTCAGCCAAAGGTGATACGTCAACCACGACCTGCAACAAATGATGCCCAAGTAGGTGTTTTAGCTGCTGTCGCTGCTAATACGAGCATCAATAGCAGACAAATTGCGCGAGAATCAGGAATCTCATAAACGTCGGTGTTGAGAATGCTACATCAACATCGATTACACCAGTACCATATTTCTATGCACCAGGAATTGCATGGCGACGACTTTGAACGTCGTCCATGAAAACGAATGCCTCGCCAATATGCTGTCGGAGGATGGCATTCACGTATTGTACAGCCGTTACGGCTCCTTCCATGATTACCAGCGGCGTATGTCGGTCTCACATAATGCCACTCCATAGTAGCAGGGTACCTTGACCTTGCTGCACTCGCTGGACAGTCTAAGGCGTTCAGCCTGACAGCATTGCCTCGAAACACGTCTCCGACGATTGTCTGGTTGAAGGCATATGCGACACTCATCGGTGAAGAGAACGTGATGGCAAACCTGAGCGGTCCATTCGGCATGTTGTTGGACCCATATGTAACGCGCTCCATGGTGTCGTGGTTGCAAAGATGGACCTCGCCATGGGCGTCGGGAGTGAAGTTGCGCATCATTCAGGCTATTGTGCACAGTTTGAATCGCAACACGACGTCCTATGTTTGCACGAAAAGCGTTATTGAACATGGTGGCACTGCTCTCAGGATTCCTCTGTCGACAGTGGTCATCCACTGCAGTAGTAGCCCTTGGGCGGCCTGAGCGAGGCATGTCACCAACAGTTCCTGTCTCTCTGTATCTCCTCCGTAACCGAAGAACATCGCTTTGGTTCACTCCGAGACTTCTGGACATTTCCCTTGTTGAGAGCCCTTCCTCGCACAAAGTAATAATGTGGACGCGTTCGAGCTGCGGTGTTGACTGTCTAGGCATGGTTGAATTACGGACAACACGAGCCGTGCACGTCCTTCCCGGTGAAATGATTGGCTGCCGGACCCTCTCTGTCTAATAGGAGCTGCTCATGCATTGTTGTTTACATCTTTGGGCGGTTTTAGTGACATCTCTGACTAGTCAAAGGGACTGTGTCTGTGATAAAATATCCACAGTCAACGTCTACGTTCAGGAGTTCTGGGAAACGGGCTGATGCAAAACATTTTTTGATATATGTAGAATGTATGTGTTACATCTGAAAATATACTTAAACATTGTTCTTTACTGCTCTCTTATTGCTGATGTTTTTGGATTTCTGAAATATGTATAGTAATTTTCCGGATCAATAAGTAAAAAGCTACTGTCTTTCAGTGAGTTCGAGAAATGTTGTACCCTATTTCCTTATTGAACATTCCAAGATGAATCTTTCGATGGATGTGAAATGTAGCAGAGAACATCGTCAACTTCCAATTGAACTCAAATATTTTCTCTTGAAGTTCATTTATTTGAGTTTCACTTTGAGTTCTTGGCTGAAAAGGTCTTATTATTGGTATCCTCTTTCTAAGCAATATTCTTACATTTTATAAACCTGTTACTTTTTTTCCTTTGTTTCTGATACCTTAAACAGTCTCTTTTCGAAATACGACGAGCCAGTGAATCCTTAACGTGTATGTTTATTTATTGTTTAGTTACCACTTGTTACTTTGAATCCGTAAGCTTTGTGTACGTACATTTGATAACTCAATGTCCTGCTAAACATCCATCGACTTCTCGTTTCCACAACACCATGCATTAAAGAAGTTTAGTATATGGTTCCAGGGATCCATATATACTTCATATAGAAATGATTATATGTAATAATGTGGAGCAACTCTGCGAAGTCACAGTCTCTTAAAATCAACTGATTATTTAACTGTTGCAGATTGATGACGTGTAGTTATCTAAAGACGTTAGCTGTATTTCTCTTCTACTGTAAATGATTATGTATTGGTGTGTGATAATATAAGTTATGATACCGAAAAAAGAAAATGTGTTTTCTATAGAATAGCACGAAAAAAGTGCAGAATATTGTAACATGGACTATGTGGACACATTAGCCTCTATCTACAGTGGTTGTTACTGACATCGTTTTATGTTATACGGTTAAATTAAATGGAAGAGTGACTCGTTGCTGTGTGTTTTACCAATTTTTTCTTTAAACAGCCATCTATATAGCCATTTTTGATATTATTTATGATGTATCAGTTCATGTCCAACCTCTTTAGTCCTTGTTTGCGTTATTGCACTCACAATTACAGCAAGTTTCTTACATTTCTTCCCATGTCATTATGTAATACTTTTCTTTATCGATCAGGTGGAGTTTGGTGCTAAATGAAACGAGAATCGTCCCCCGCCGCTTTCAAATAAGAGTGTTAAAAAAAACTAGTAAAGCTTTTACTTTCTATACATGCTCACATGAACAGAGATCGAGGTTAATACAAACAAAACACAGCGTTCATTGCTATGAAAGAAAGACTAGTGCTAAATGTATTTCTCTATTACCAAGAATGGCGACAAATTACACTGATTTCTTAATTTAGACTGCATAGCGTGATTCGAACACGAGACCTATTATGTTAATCGATCTTGTGTGGGTGCAGCAGTGTTCTTATTCTATGATAATGGCTACGTGCGTTTCAAACATACTGAAGAAATACCGTCGCAAACTACAGCAACGGCCACGCTCCAGAAGTTTGACGACGGTGTAGGAACATGACAGAAATCATCCTCTTGCAACAAACGACGGTTGACGGATAGAAACATTACTGGTCTTTTCAATAGCTTTCAGCAGTACACGGACAATGCTTGGACTTCAGCTTACTGCGAGTTACAAGTAGTTTCTAGACGCTAATTTTAAACCTGTTTTTGAGACTTCAGTAGTTGCAAGGTTTTCGAAGAGTGTAATGCTAGAAAGCAAACTCATAACCTAGATATGGAAGAAAAGTTTATTAAACGTAATGCGGTGTATTGTGTAACAATAACGATGCTTCACGAAAAACACAGAGTGATGTTGCGCTAAATGAGAATTGTACAATAGTAGCATAGTCAAAGTCCGCAACAGAATTTCACTAGAGACAATATCGCGTAATACTGGATATCAAAGTCAAACAGATTGAAACAAAGCGTTATTATGTGACGATAAAGAAGTTTCAAGCAGAAAATTGAAATTATATGAAAATCTGTAAAAAAAAGTGTAATATCAGAATCTGGATGCTCACCATATCAAAACTCTTCTCTGAGAGAAGAAATCTTCCAGTGATCCATCAAAATAGGGGATACATTAATAACAATTTCTTCTCAGTAGCTGACTCGTTAATCAAGCTTAATTTTTTAAACCCAAGTATGTATACCTAATTAAACCAGATATTTGGAGAAAATTATGCATCACGCAGCTACAATAACAAACGAGGAGGATCTTGAATCGATTATTAAATGACTGAAGAGTAAATAAATATCAAGCTGGCGTGTTACAAAATGTGTTTCCGTAGACTGGTGTCATGTTGACTAGATTCGGCTACACACATACACACACATATTTTAATCAGTATTGAGCTCTCCTAAAAGTACAACAGATAAAACTGATCGAAGAAATAACTGATATTTAACCGATCTGAATAAGTTTTTTTTCGATATCGATGTCATAATAGTAGTTTGGATCCTTTTAGCTATCTTAAAAATGCCACCGATGCCTTCAAAGAAACTGTGCACTGCGTCTCTGGTTCTTTGATTCTATACGCAATTGCAGGACAGAGAAGTTGTGATCAGTATTTGACCAGTTAGTCAGGGCTGGCAGTAACCGTTGCAGGTATAACCCCTTTGGCGAAAATAGCAACTTTTACGAACGAGGAACTAACGAAAAACCAGCTCGGACTGCCGACTGACGGATGCTCAGAGAACACTTGCACACACCACTCGGGTGAATGCATAGGCATAGCATGTGAATCCTGTAGCAGCGGCGATGTCTGACAATGGAAATATGTCGAATATAATTTAAAGTCACTTAAAACGGACTGTTGTATTAATTTCGAGTGTTTTTCACCGCAGATCGTGAAGGCATACTTCACACAAAAAATATATTGGTTGTCTTAACTATTACTATTTTACATATGTGTTTCGATAGGGTCCGCCTTTAGCAAAACACATTTTTTTTCTTTACCCAAACATGTTTCACTGCAGTTGCAGCATCTTCAGTGAACATTTATTTTATGGGTGTTAAAGAATGTTCTTTACTCTTTGTATGCTTGTAAATATTAGATTTTTAAAATAGTAAGTACAAATATTTGAAGAAACACATAAAATTATGAATTCATATCTTTACCACATGGTGTAGTTTTCCTGATGTATTATGTTTCTAGAGTGACTGTTTTGTTTCACAGTTTGTCATCTGCAACACCTTACATCTTAAAGCAGACAAATTATTTAAGCTAAAATTACGATTTGAAAATTGTTATGGCTGTGCCTGAAATTAGTTGTGTGTGGAAGAAGGTGTATGTGAGTGTGTGTGTATCTATTTACATTTTGTTTCACTTGCATTTTCTTTTCTCCTCATCTTCTTCGCTGGGAAGGACCATATATTGTGCTGTCATTGCCACTCTTTCACTGTTTACCAGCTGTAGAAACAAATGTGGTGGACAGTGGAACAGTTGAAGGTGTAAGAACAATGTGACTGACAGTGGGACCGCTGTAGGTATTCCTGGAAGTTGTTCTGAATCTTTCAGAGATGTCTTTGCATTTTGTGAGTGAGTGAGTGTGTGTGTGAAATTTTTTTAATGTTTACATGATTACAAACAGTAAAGAACATTCTTTATCTTTAATAGCCATAAAATAAAAGCTCACTGAAGATGCTGCCACTGCAGTGAAACACGTTTGGTTTAAAAAACAAAATTGTGTTTTTCTAAAGGCGGACCCTAACCAAAAACATATGTATTGTTAAAGCAAACATGGGAAAAAGAGCTTCAACGCCGAGATAATTATGACTATTTTAGTTAATGAAATGTGTGCCTTGCTTATATTTTTATGTTGACTCATTGTTTTGAAAAACTTTACAGTGCTTAGTTCTGAGATTCTGAGAGATGGTTTTGTTCCACTCGCCACCTGAATACAGCCAGATTGTGTCGAATTTCAGCCATAATTTGATCGTTAATGGATGAGATGAGTGGTAGCAGAAGCGTATCCCATAATGTGCACTTCTTGTCCATAAGTGGTAAATCGTGGCTTTTTCTTTGTGTGCTGAACCACGTGTTGGAGTCTCAGTTAAATGTGATGTGCGGTTAATGTGTGTTATTACGGTATCAGCTCCTCCACTCTGGACACTGAGGATAGATTTTATTTGCTGTCGTTCTAGACATTTTGACGTTTCTTTGTCTGAAGATCCTTATGTATTGTGCCTTAAAAAACCAGTTACCATGCTATGATTTGTAGCAATTTATCTCCAAGAATGAGATTTTCACTCTGCAGTGGAGTGTGCGCTTATATGAAACTTTCTGCCAGATTAAAACTGTGTGCCCGACCGAGACACGAACTCGGGACCTTTGCCTTTCGCGGGCAAGTGCTCTACTAACTGAGCGACCCAAGCAGGACTCACACCCTGTCCTCACAGCTTTACTTCTGCCAGTACCTCGTCTCCTACCTTCCAAACTTAACAGAAGCTGTCCTGCTGTGAGGAGTGGGCGTGAGTCATGCTTGGGTAGCTCAGTTAGTAGAGCACTTGCCCGCGAAAGGTAAAGGTCCCGAGGTCGTGTCTCGGTCGGGCACACAGTTTTAATCTGGCAGAAAATTTCAATATATCTTCAAATTTGCTGATGAGTTGTCTCAGAAAAATAATACGATCTTACTCCACCTAATTGGTAGTGAAACAATACTATCTAGCAGTAAAGTTAGGCTGTTTGCGTCAGTGTTTTCATTTTTCTTACCTATACAGTGCTCCATTTCTCTGACTGACGTATAAGGAGCGGTCAAAACGTTTCTACTTGAGGGCTTTGCTGCAGCGAATATGCAACCCAGCGCAAGTCATAAATGAGTATATAAGTGCCTCCATGTACTCAGAGAGTTAGTGAGGCCGTGGAACGGAAACTTTCCATCGCCCGTTATAGTATAGTTGAGCACTTCTCAGGTTCTTGTACCTCAAACTGTTTTTGTATACACGTCTGGAGTACGAACCCTTCTTCATTAACTTGTACAATATATCTTATCCCTCGCTGCCTCAGAACTGCAAGGTAGCATTATTTTAACGAGTATGTTTCGCTGATTGAATCTGCTCTGGCCGCACACTCCGGACGTCGTAGCGCGTACTGCATCGGTATCCCACTTTACGTCCAACCATCATTGCATGCTTGCATCACAGGATGTATATTCATCAGGGAACCTAGTCGTTTGTGTTGCCAAAACAAAGACATACTGGCGGCCACAACACAACACACCACCAGGTCTCCACCAATGGCCACCAGGGACCGCTACCTGTTCGCAGAACCGGCAGAAAAGCTTCACCAGAGGTCGCAGCTAGCCTAGGAAGTACTTTTCTACGCCAGACACGTGATCGCAAATAGTTCCAGCAGATACGTCCACCAACGGGCTTTATAAGGTGGCGCACTGCCGGCAAAAGACAGTTAGACGCACTGCTCGGAAGGATACAGAACTCTCGCCAGGGCAGCTACGGCCAGACGCCTCTTCTAGCTGGCTGATTTGGTATAGTCGACGAACCTCTTGACGTTGTAGAAATGTTTGTGTTCGTGCCTCATGAAGAGACGAGTCTCTTTTTATTATTGTCTGTTATTTTGTGTTTGTGTCGATCCGCAGTTTTGATAGAGTTGGGTGTTCTTTTGGATATTGCATTATTGTTTCGTTTTGGTGAATCTAATAAATTGTTTTCGGAATTGTGTATTCTGTATTTCTATTTTGATAGTGCAGATATTTCAATGGTGTCGAGTTGGTTTACGAGTTTCCCGCGTTTAATCGTTTGTTGTCCGCTATATCAGAAGGTATTCCAGGTATTGATGAACCCTAAATGCGAGCCAGAACGCTGTTTTAACCTACGCAACAAACGAACGAGCTCATTACCAATCGTTTACAGGCGATGTCCATCTTCCGCGTTGAGGTGCCTATGCTGGTGTCTCATCCAGCTTCCCCGCTTCTGGGAGTCCGTGCCACGGCCCCTGCGTTTCCCAAGTTCGAAAAACCCGTTGAACTTTGGGGCAATTACGTCGTTCATCTGGAGCAAATATTTTTATTGCTATTGATGTCACAGGCGACGTTCAGCGTCGCTCTTTTTTCCTCAGCTGTGTGGACCAGAACGTTTATCACCTTCTTTAACAGTTGCATCCCTATACAGAACAAATCTCAACAGTCTTTAATTTCATATCCGGCAAATACGAAGCGCTAGGACGATTTCTAGTACGAACAAACAGCTTAGGTGGAGAAACTACGTTAAAGGTCCCTACGAGGGGGGTGAGAGGGGGGATTAGAGGTTGGGGACTGATCTGATGAGGTGGAGGTCGATATGGATGACTGTTGGGATTTCTTCACAGTTCCATAACGTTTCTGCGTTTGTAAAGTACAGTGTGGCCATCATGATTAAAACAGAAAAATTATTTTGTAAATTGAAGAAACTGCTCCTTACCACTTACTTGATATGGATGCCACAGGAGGTTCAATGCAAGAGTTAGAATTTAACAGAGCTCCGTCGACACTGGGACTTTATGAAGTAGGGACGCCACAGTGATATGTTCTAAGCCGAATGTTTTTGTCAGTGTACATCAGTAATTCCTCGGATGACATGAATGTCTCTCCTAAAGATTTGTGAAGTAATAGGAAGACTAACAAACTTAATATTGGGTAACACTACCCATGTCCTACAGAGATTTCGAAAATTTTAAATTTTATGAGAGATAATATGTAAAAAATTTCCTTTGAGTACCACCTTCAGGGTCTTGTGTCAAAACTTAATACTGCACACTTCACCTTACGAATTATCTTCACTGCACCTAAAACTGGGAACTGTATTCTTGGTTACAACGCTTACTTAGGCGATATTGTGCTCTTCGATACGTGGCGTGAGTTCATTGAATTTCGGACGGACGGTTTTTCAAGCATTTCACAATATTATCTATGTTATCCCTGTACCAAAAGTCCCTCTCGAAACTTTTGGTTAGTAGTATTAAGTCATTCAAAAAGACCAGCGGGATTCACTCAGGCAGCGGAACTGTACAGAGAACGATATCCTGACAAGAACCCATCTTCCCGACGGATGTTTTCTCGTCTTGTTGCGACGCTTCAGGTAACGGGAAATTTCAACCCACGACAAAGCAATCGTCGTAGCACTCACACAGACGAAGTTGCTGAAGTTATTGTTCTCGCTTCAGTTTCTTTGAATCCACATGGGAGCACACGACAGCTTGAACACGAGATTGCATGGGAATGATTTCCAGAAACGTGTACAGTTCTGTCAGTGAGCACAGCAGCAAATCCACGCCACCCGGTACTTCTTATCCAATGTTCTATTAACTGATGAATGTTCTTTCTCAAACAAAGGTCAGGTAAATAAAAGAAATATGCATTATTGGTCCGGTGACAACGCACGATGGCTTAGACAGATGGAACATCAGCGTCAATAGAGAGTTAACTTCTGGTGTGGGATGCTTGGTACTACAATTATTGGCCCTTATTTCATCAATGTTAGTCTAAATGGCACAGTGTATGCCAACTTCCGCAGACGAATTCTTCCTCCTCTTCTGGATGAAGTGCCACTAAGAACTAGAATGCTTCTATGGTATCAAAACGATGGATGTCCACCACATAATGCCTTGCGTGCATGTCGGGTTCTGAATCTAAGGTATCCTGTCAGATGGATTGGCCAACGAGGGACAGTTACGTGCCCTGCTAGGTCTCCTGATTTACATCCTCTGGACTTTTTCTATGCGGATCCAATAAAGAAGTTGTCTATTGCGATATTCCAAGAACTCCAGAGGATGTGCAGGAACGTATCGTGCTTGCTTGTAAATTCTTTTCAGCAGACAAACTGGAAACAGTAAATAATTCTTTTGCTCAACGAGTGCACCATTGTGTCGGAATCTAGCGTCACCACTTTGAGCCCTTTTGTCTCTCCTGTACCAGGAGTAGAACATGAAAAGTCAATTTTGAGTTATGTTTTTACTTGGTTTTCATTTGTTTTCTGACAGCTCCAGCAAGTGAACGAGTTTGTGATCCTGGGCTCAGAGTCAGTGCTGTGTTGTGTAATTAATAACGTTGTGTTTCAGTGAATGGTACACTGTGATACATTTTTGAATAGGTCTTTAGGAGAGGAAATGAATTACCGAATAAAGAAAACAGGATGCCATTTAAAAAAAGGCATAATGCTGTTCATAACTTTGTAGATAACAAATCTGCAACGAAGGCAATCATGCTGAATGATGTCCCCCTGATGGCTAAAGAACATTTGCTTGAAACATTTTGTAATTGGCATCTGGTCAAACAGTTATATGGAGTGGTCAAGATAAATGGAACACCCTGTATATACAGAGCGGTTAGGAAAGCTTTTAGGGTTGTGGGAGGGTAGGTTTTGCTGAGCAATAACTGCTTTGGAGCAAATTCGGTACGTTGTTCCGTTTACGACCTAATTAGCACATGTACAAATACAATTAGTTTCAGCTGTTCTCCTAGCTTAGATGACCGTGTACGAGACTGCTCAGCCGTTGGTTTGCATATGATAGTTACTACTGTTCCATATCAAATTTTCGCATCTCTCTCTTGTTCAGTTTGAGGAAACCAAATATAGAACACATTTGGTAATAACATCCCTCTGTCTCTGTCACGCTGATTTTATATGGGAGTCAGGAGGAGTCTGATAATCTTGTAGGACTGTAGCAGAGGCGATTGTGTTCAGAAGTAGTTCTTAACAGAAAAATTCGATACGTTGCTCCTTTCCCGAGCTACTTAGCATTGAAGTTAGCCAATAATGTCGTTGTGCGCCCAAATTTGAGCACCTGAGCGCGCTAAAATGTGCTAATGTTTACACTTCTGTGGTTCCGTAAGTAATCATTTGTTCATATGCTCATTACCAAATGAAATGTGCCTTTTTAGGAAGTAAAAAATTTAAGTTGGGTGAGCAAAAGCTACGTTGCTCTGCTTGAGGAAAACAAACGAGGAACACTGTGTCTGGCAAGCTTCAATTTGTGCGCGTAACTACCTGATTGGCTAACTTCAATGTTGAATAATTCGGAAATAACAACAATTTATCAGCAGTATCTCCCCTGCAACACTCCAACACTCTTACCATCCTACATATACAATTAACTAGTCTGTTGTGTTATTCTTTCATTTGCATATAAATGTGTGTTGTGTGTGTGTGTGTGTGTGTGTGTGTGTGTGTGTGTGTGTGTGTGTGATAATATCTGCAAACCTATATCTAACCTTCTGACAAATCTACATGCTGGACTGTTACTGCAGTTGAAAAATTTATTTCGGATCTGTTGCAACAAGTTACAACTGCGTTTTCTTGTAACATTTTGAGATATAGCTCTTGTAGGGAGGATGGTAAAAAAAAAGATCGAAAAAATGTTCAGCTTTCATGTCTATTATATTTTGATTGCACAGTTTATGGAAAAGTAAGGAGATACAAGATAAATATACCATACAAAAATAACATAGAGGATAGATTAGGCTGTCAAAAGCATAGTATACAATATCTTCATGAGAAATAGATGTTTTACACAAATTTATGGAAGTTTGTGAAACATATTATGTTTACATATGTACCTGGATCAAAGCTGTTGAATAATGAATATTGGCCATATTAATAAATAATTTATCTCAATTACTACTTAATCTACTTATTATGTTTATGCACAACCACTGAAACAATTTAATTAGTACTTGTATAGTTGTAGTTATTGTATCATGTTAGGAACATCTGTAATGTATGTAGACATAAACATAATGACACAAAGTATTACGTACTACAAAAGAAATATAACTGGAAATTGATTTTTAAGTATTTGTGCTAGTGTTCAAATTTATGAGAAAAATATTTAATCATTTAAATTGTGTGCAAAGATCATCAGAAAAAATGAAAGTGAATGTAATAATTGGTTGAAAATACAAGAAATACAGTCATGTTTTAAGTTCAGTACTATTAATATTTTAAAATACCAGGCTTTTAAATATGATGTAGACAGTGGGCATAATAATCAGAAAATTTTACCATTGAGAAATACTGTTAGGTAAAGAACACACATTTCCAAAAATGTGTGTTAAATTAATATTTTCATCTGGTGAACACTGACCATTACTTTCAGCATTTACTGAACCCTACTACCTACAGGCATTGTTTCTCTCATTTAGGTCTCAATAACAAATGAAGCACAGAAGCACATAAACATGGACTATGATGGGTACATTACTTCTAATCTCTGCTTTAACGTAACTGAAGGACCTCAACAATCTGATGGAACCAAATGCCACATTTGAAAACAAGCTAATTTAGTGGCACACATTCTTGCCTTTGTGAACAGTCTTTATAAGCACTAAGCTATGCATGAATTTCAAGCTTATGAGGTGTTACAGGACCTAATCAATACTGAAGGACCTTGGTAAGTTTTTATACAATTGCAACATCTTCTTAATGAAGCACTTGAGAAAACTTGACTAGAATTTCACAAAAAGGTTTTGTAGACTTATTAGGGTAGCCTTGCAGAAACCTATTTTGACACTGGCAGTAATAAGGAACAGGTAGGTCCCTTCATACATGGATGTTATTGCACTTTTCTTCGAGAGGAGTTGCTTCCTTTTCGATACCCGTCCACACTGGATTCAACGGGGAATCTGAAATCAGTAAAGTACAGTGTATGGAATAGAACTCCCTTTTTTCTAATTTTTATTAAATGATATATATGTATATTAGCTCTTAGGTAACTACTTCATGACTGATTTACATAGTAAACTAATCACGAAATGATAGTTACAACACTGCATTACAAAACGGAAAGTTTGGTATTTGGTCGTTATATTACTCCATCCTGTTTCAATTAGACTTCTAATACGTTTACCACCATCGTATATTTTAGTCACAGGTATTGTGGTTTGAAATTTGAAATGCTTCGATGAACAATATTGAAGGAAACTGACAAACCTCACATGCGTTTTATTTTGGGAACTGCAACAGACATCACATAAGGGGGTTCAGAAAGTGAAGGAACGTATATGGTAAAGCATAAAAAGCACTGTGACTCTAAACTTGTCAACTACTGGTGCTGAAACTGTAAAATAATGCCCAGAGGAAAAAGAATGCGAAGTTCGAGAAGAAACGGTATGGAATTATCGCCACTCTCCATTGAAAAACTGACACTAATTGTTTTGAAATACATCCATTAGAAATTTGAAGATAATTCTCAGATGTAATAAGTCATAATAGAAGTAGCTTACTGTTACACTGGCACACTAGCGAGAAATTGAACGAAAGAAAATAGCATAAAAATTGGAATCATATGATAGTCCCTCCAAGACGAAATTTTCCATTTAACTTGTAAATGACGGACGAAATCACAGTTGAAGTAAATGTGGAGTGAAGTGCCCAACTTTTTCACCCCAAAATTCTTTTGATCATTTAAAGAGGATGATGATGACAGTCATCTATTTTCACATGGAAAAACAGTGACCAGGGGCCCATGAATCAAAAAGCAATGCGTCATTGCTATGTCATTAGTAACTAAAGGCATCACCTTTGTCTTCCTTTTAATAGGGTACTGGTATTTTACCATGAAAATAGCAAATATGATGAGACTAATTTAGTGATGTAGCTCTCTTGTAAATATAACAAGAACTGCTCCAAAAACAGCACGAAAACCCTATGTTCCATGTCTTTTTACTCGGTTATTTCTTGACTGGAGGAAGTAGCATAGCTCCACTAAAATATTTGATGCTTGTATTTCGATTATTCATGAAACGAATGAGTTCCTCTATATTTCACTGTTCACTGTTCGTCTGGCTGGAAACAGATTTAATTTGTCTTTATAGAGTCAGCGTTGTCATGACAATACGACCCCAAACCACAATCACTTAGTATCCACATAGTATGCTCGTGTGTATTAAGCAGTCCAGTCACACATCATTTGCAACCCTGTTCCACCAGGTGGTCTGGACTACCGCGAGAAATCATTTTATGAGAAGTAGACCAGGATGCGACATGATCCGCAAGCCACGTGACACGTGTTTTATTATTTAAATATTTACTTGCTTTTCCCTTTAAGTTTCTTTCGCAGAGTCTAACACAGGCTAAATGCCACATATGAAAACGTAGATGCAAGTATAATACATAGCATATTAATATGAAATTACAAGTGCTAAAAATGGCTGTCTCGAGTTTCAGCAGAGGAATCACACAGCCAACCGATTGATCTAGGTTTCGACATTTCAAAGGATGTCTTCATCAGAAGCAAATTTTAAGAAACCTTAAAGTTAATATGCGAGAGAGCAATGGTCAAAGTTTTGAGCAGATAAGCTCAAGTCAAAAAATTGTAATTAAACATGTTCAAGCCTTTGGTACATATGCCTAAGAACAATATCAGACTGATGTTGTTCCTAGCAAGGCATACGTGCTAAAGGCTGCAGACAGGAAGCTATTTTCTGTGGTGAAGAGAAAGGGAACTTCCTGTGTACTTCCCTCCGTCAGAAGCTGCCCTACTATACACTGTACCATTGCTACTCCACGGAATTTCTGATTTCTCGTTCTATGTCACGCTAGTTTATACAGTAGTAGAGAATGTTGTACCCTGTAACTTTTTCTGTGACTTGCATCTAATTGGAACTGTAACAGACGTTTAGTATATTGTCTTTTTCCATTTATAATGGATCGCATTTACTTTTGTGTGCTGCTAAAAATTACTCTGGAAAAGTAAAACTTTTTCAAATGTGAAAAAAATATTCTAGATGTAATGTA